>NC_089584.1:5774294-5899294 GCF_019320115.1 Miscanthus floridulus
TAGGTGGTATTATCTGCTGGCAAATCTTTAACTAGTCTACCCTGAGCCTGGATGGCATGTAAAACCTCAATTGGTACTGGTAATGGCATACCATGAACATGTACTGACATGGCATCAACCAGTGTGGGCATAGCATGTATACCTCCTTGGTCATCATCTGAATCATCCGAATCACTGCTAACTACATCACCGATCCTCTCCTCCTCCTCCTGCTCCTCCTCTTCTAGTTTAAACTTGTTCACATTGAAGTCATTGCTTATATAGCCTATTTGACTTGAATAAAACTGCTCCTGCGTCAACTGACCATCCAAATCTATGTTACCCTGAGTTGCTTCCTCTTCGACCCCCAATTCTTATTCATTGCCTCCAACACCATCAATGAACAATTTGTCTAGGACACCCTGCATCCCATACTCATTCTCCACCACCACCTCAGTCATGGACACATTAGAACCTTGGAGCACCCTATTGTAGCGAGACTAGTGAGCAGGGTCACGCAAGGGCATCAGGACATAGTGTGCTCTAGTCTTCCCAGTATCAAACCTCCCCTTCAGTGTGAAATCACCGCCAAACTTTGCATTCAAACGGATACAAAGGTTGTTGAAGCTAGGCAGTTCATCAAACCATTCCAATTCTTCTTCCATATCCACAAACATACCATCTTCTCTCCTAACACTTCCTCCGTAGAAAACTCTAACACAACAATCTATCTACAAAAGCGTTTCAAAAACTTCATCAGGTCATCGAAATCGCCGTACAAACTGTCCATAGTAATATTAATACCTAAAAGGATCAAGATGCCCAAGAGGGGGGGTGAATTTGGCTAATTCTAAATTTTCTTGCAATAATCAAATTCTATGGATAGCCCAATTAACCCCTTGTGTCTAGAAAAGTGTTTCTATCAAACTAATGCACAAAGGACTTACAACCTATGTTCCAAACTTACTCTAGCAAAGCAATTCTAAGAATGTAAAGACAAGTATTGAATTGCTCAAAGTAAATACTCAAAGTAAATGCTCAAAGTAAAGAGAGAGAGGAACGCGGTGATGTTTTGCCAAGGTATCGGAGAGTCGCCACTCCCCACTAGTCCTCGTTGGAGCACCCGCGCAAGGGTGTAGCTCCCCCTTGATCCGTGCAAGGATCAAGTGCTCTCTACGGGTTGATTCTTTGACACTCCGTCGTGGCGAATCACCTAAAGCCGCTCACAACTTGAGTTGGGTCACCCACAAGCTCCGCCAGGTGATCACCAAACTCCCAATCACCACCAAACCATCTAGGTGATGGCGATCACCAAGAGTAACAAGCACGAACTCTCACTTGACCTTGCGAAGCCTAATGAGACGATGGATGCACACTTGTCTACTCTTGATTCACTAATGAGGTTTCACTCTTGGATTCTCAAATCACAAACACCTCACTAGGACCTTGCTCTTCTTGGCACTCACAAACGTGTTTCTCAGCTATTGGAATGAGCAAAAGTGACTCCACACACGAGTGGAGCTTCTATTTATAAGGCAGCCTGAAAAACGAACCGTTATGAGCTTCTACGGGGTGACCGGACGCTCCGGTCGTGTTGACTGAACACTCCGGTCAGTTCAACCTACGAACCAGTAAAAATGTATTGACCGGACGCTGGCAGGGTCCGGTCAGCACTGACCGGACGCGTCCGGTCGCATAAAACCCTTACTGGACTCGACCGGACACAGAACCCTCAGGGTCCGGTCAGTACTGACCGGACGCGTCCGGTCACAGATTCCCTTCTGTGGAACCTTACTAGAGTCGACCGGACGCTGCCTTTCAGCGTCTGATCACTTGACCTCTCCAGCGTCTGGTCGCACCGAACGCAGACAGCTGATCAAATGAACTGACCGGACCCTACGGCCAGCGTCCGGTCGCACCGGGGCCAGCGTCTGGTCAGCATTTGACCCTCCATTCACTTCCAACTCTCAATCATATGTGAATGAAGTTTACTTCAAAGGATCTTAGGCATTCATAGGAGCTACCTAGAGCTAGTTTTAACAAGTGTGCACCACACCTAACTCACTAGGCTTAACTAGGTCAAGCTACCCATCCATAACCCCCTTAATAGTACGGCCAAAGGAAAAACAAAGTCCTAAACTACTCTAATTGTCTCTTCAACTCCAATTGACACTTAGAACTAGTCATCCTTAACCTTGTCGTCCATCCTTTGAAAACTAAAACAATTTCCATCGTAGGGGCATGACAACTTTGATTGCCCAATCGATCTCCATTATCATGACCTAACTTAATTGCCTCTGCAAAACACACGTTAGTCATAGTAATCTTGTATTGTCATTAATCACCGAAACCCAACTAGGGGCCTAGATGCTTTCAATCTCCCCCTTTTTGGTGATTGATGATAATACCACCTCAAGTATGTGAAAGAGTGAAGTTTTTGATGGGCTTGGTTCATATAAGCTTTTGTCAGTAAGACCAAAAGTGTTAGTCAAGCTTATATGACCCAAGCCAACACAATGTACTCAAAGAATATGAATTAAGCATGAGTACAAGTAACAAAGCTCATTTCCATTGGAGTATAAGCATGGAAGCAAAGGCAAATGAGCATAACACAAGTGATATGACATATACATAATGTAACGTTGAGAGCACACATGTCATAAATCACAATCACGTAGATAGCACTATCACATAGATATAATAAAGTGCATGAAAGCAAACACATGAATACATAAGTAATAGTGTATCACACAAATAAAACTCCAAATGTATATAATACGCTAATACTATATACCTAGCTCCCCCTAGATCATGCTCCCCCTGAGTCTACATACACGAACCCTCTCCCCCTTTGGCGTCAAATACCAAAACCTAAGGGTCGGTCGGTGGGGTTGTAGCGGATGAGTCGGGCACTGAAGTACGTGGGGCAAGCTAGAACTAGGCACCATCATCATCTGACCCTGAGCTCTATACTGACTGACCCTCTGTGGTAGGAAGTGTTGCTGAAGCGGTCTGGGTCTGAGCTGGGACAGGTGCTGCCTGTGAAGCCGCTAGTACATCTGTAGGATCTGATGATGCGACTGAGCTAGGAAGCCTCTGAGTAGTCACTATGACAGGGGCTGCTGTAGAAGGACTGGCGGCATGCATATGAGGTGGTGTAGGCATGCCGGTCAGCTCGCTGAAAGATGCTCCAAGATTCCTGAAGACTGACGTGTCAGGCACAAATAGTGAGGGTGACTGCTCTGGTGAGAAGCCCGTGTGATATGGAGTGAACTGTGGGGCAACCACCGGTGAGGACAACCACTAGGACACCTAAACTATAGGTGAAGCAAACTGAGCTAGAGGCTGTCCCTGACTCTGAAGCCCGCTAGGCTGTATAGCTGGAGTTGTCGTGGTGGAGGTAGGCTGAGCAAGCTAGGGCAAAGACTATGGCAGTGGAGCCCCAAGTGCTATCACGACATGCTGCATAAAGCCCATAAGCTGCTGCTGCATGAGTATCTGCTGGTGATGCATTTGCTGCTGCTGCTGCTGGAGAAGCTGCTGCTGCCTCTAGAACTCGTCCTGACGAGCTTAGAACTATGCGAAGTTGGCAGCGGTCTCCAGTGCCTGTCGTGCCTGGTCCTGCTGCATCCGCTCAAGAATAGCTATCAATGCGAGGTCCGTTTGCGGTGCTGGTGGAGCTGAGCTGGAACTACCAGCCTTTGCATCATGTCTGCATGGAGGCATCTGAGGAATCGGTATTTAGTCATCATCCGAGCTATCACTGGACTCGGTCATCTCCTGCTGTGCCTCAAGCTCCTCCTCCTCTGTAGTGGAGATGCCTCTAATGATCTTGTCCTACTGAGCTGCTGACTCGGGAACATCTAGACGACGACTGGGCCGAGCTGGTGCCTGTGGAGTGTTGTGCCTGATCCTCTGTGCCATGTTGTATGCTGGAAACTCTATGGTGGCAGCCCTGTACTCGGCAACTAACTCAGGAGTCCTGACCTACACACACTTGAGCATCAAGAATGTGACCCAATGTGCATAAGGAAGCTGTCGACGACCCTTGAAACCCTCAGCAATAGTATCCTCCATCTCTGATAGAAGGAGGTCCCAAATGTTGAATACGGTTTGCTGCATCAGGGCATTAAGGAGCCAGAGCTGTAAGCGAGTCAGACCCTCCCTGTATCCCAACCTGGGAAGCAATGTCCTCCTGATAATGGCCTCTAGCACTCTCGCTGTGGGAGTCAGGTCACTGAGGTTCCTGCTTGACCCCTCACTAAACGGCTCCTTGAAGCAATGTCGCACTAGATCTATCGGGGGTACCAACCCTCCATGAGGACGCCTGGGAGGCTCCTGCTGTCCATATCATACCTCATGTAGCTTGACAGGCTGATCCTGTAGCCGCAGTATCTCCCGGGCTCTGAAGCTCATCACCCTGTAATCTCTGCCGTTGAATGCAAAATGAATGAAGTTGTGATGCGGATCAACGTAGAGTGAAGCATAGAGCTGCCGGACCCAAGATGGTACATATACTCCTGTCCAACCAATCAGATCTACAAGCCCTGGCAAATATGACAAGTAGGGGCGAATGTGCTCTCCGGCTGCTGCCACAATAGACTCCAAACTGCAGACCCTCTGTGATCTGAACGCTGCCCCACTGTTGATATAGGCATTGTAGAAGTCCTCCTGGAGTGGTGTATAGAACCCCTCAGCTACTCTCTCATCCCTCCTCGGAGGGAACCACATGTCGAACTCAACAAAGCACAGCTGGCGAACCTGCCTGGCTGTAGCGGCCCTCAAGTCGAGGTGTACCACTGAAGGCAGACCCTGTGGTCTGGGCGGAGGGCATGACCCCCTGCGCTGTGTAGCTAGCCTCGGTGGAACTGTAGCACTAGTACAACCTGAGCGGCGTAGCTGGGGTGCCAGCTCGGTCTCCTCGGTCTACTGACCCTCCTGAGTCTCCTGGACTGGCTAAGGCTCTACTAGTGGGGGCTGCTGCTATGCCTCCTGCTAGGACTCCCCCTGACGCTGAGGCTCCTCAATGGCTAGACGACATCCTGCCATCATGACAGTCCTAGGTGGACTACCATGAAGTCGCTCAATCTCCCTCAGTCTGTCCTACGCATCTGGTGCTAGCTGATCTGCTATGACGACACCACTGCGGGCACCGCCTCTCTTGGCATGCTCTGCGGCCTCTGCAACAGCTACTGCTCTCGCTGTCTCTACGTCGGGGTACTTTCGCTTCTTGGATGTCACCTGCTTCATTGACTTGCCCTTCGATCCTGCAGGCTGGCGAGGCAGGGGCCTCCGATCATCATCACCTGGGCCACCACCAACGTTCTTGGTGCGAGCCATCTGATCCGACAAGAGGGTGAACTGCCACTGATGAAGATCAACTGTCAAACTGACACTCTCGAGGCTTGGCCTCGATCCTTACTCGTGAGCTTGGCTCTGAGTTGACTGCCAACAGCCACAAGAACCACAATAGAACTGACTCGCTGCATGATAGAATAGATGGATATACGAATAAATGCAATATATCTAATAGATGCGAAAACCTAGGAAGCAAGGAATGTAGGTACGAAATTGAGACGATGGACAAGCTACCTGACGACCAGCGATCTGGGAAAAGGAAAGACGGCGCGTGGGGGAACCCTCGGAACCGGCTGGGACTAGGGTTCTCGAAGCTCTGTAAAGAATTGGCCGTGGATCAGTGACAATGACGAAATTTGGGTTGTTGCGCAAAGGATGGGTAACCTGATGAATCGGTAGAAAAAAGGGGCTTACCAAGGGTTAGGGCTAGATTGCATGAGCAGCAAGAAGACTAGAGGTGCCGGATCCATGGGCTAGACGTCGGCGTGGCCGATCTGCGAGAGGCACGCGGCGAGGTTCGGCAGCGGGCTGTGGTGGCGCGGAGGTGAGCGAGGCAGGGGAAGGCGCGGTGTCGTGCGTGGCTAGGGCACGGAGCTCGGCTGCGGGCTCGACTGCGGCGGCGCGGTGAGCTGGACAGCGGCATTAGCGTGGGAGAGCAGCGGCGGTGACTTGGCAGCGGCTCTGGCTAGGGCAAAATGAGATGAGGGGCAACAAGGGTACGGCAGTGGTTAAATAGATCCCCCAAACGCGATAGATAAGGAAACGGAGAAAAGAGTCCTGAAGCCACGCGAAATCCACTGACCGGACGCTCCGGTGGTAGCGACCGGACGCTACCACCCAGCGTCCAGTCGATTCCAAAGAGGTCCAATTCCTCTGGAATTGGGACTGGACGCGTCTGGTGGTCCATGACCGGACGCAGGCAGGGTCCGGTCAGTACAGCCTGTTCTTCCTTCGATCGACCGGACGCTGGATCCCCTTCTGACCGGACGCACAAACGCAGCGTCCGATCACTCCTTCACCAGCAGTTCACCTCCTGTGAACTGACCGGACGCTGGACAGCAGCGTTCAGTGCATCTTTTTCAGCAAATCTTCAAACTTCCTTCGCGCTGCCTGTTCCCAATCAAGTCCCAACTTGAATAAGATCCAAATAAACATCAATTGGGACTGATGTGAGTGACCTCTCTCAAACCCTCATATTTTTTCAAAATATTTTGCCTTAGGCTATGATTCTTTTTAAGAAAATAGGCAACAAGAGGGCAAATGAAACAAAACGACAAAAACAACATTCATGCATATGCAATACTTGTAAGTAAATCTAGTTGCTTGTCAAGTTTGATCCAAGGTTAAGCTTCTTCACACGCTTTTCGGCGGTTATCTTAACCATGTTAGACAAGCCCTATATGCATTGCCAAAAAAATTACACATGTGGTATATTACAATGAATGCAAGGGACAACACAAGCTCAATTTTTAGTGAAGTTGCTAAAATCAAGTACATTGAGCTCATTTTGCAATCTATAAAAAGTAGCCTCATCTAGCGGTTTAGTGAAGATATCCGCTAATTGATCTTCGGATCTTACACCTTCTAGTGATATATCATTTTTGGCAACATGATCTCTTAGAAAGTGATGGCGGATATCTATGTGCTTGGTGCGAGAGTGTTGAACCGGATTGTTTACAAGTTTTACCGCACTTTCATTGTCGCACAAAAGAGGTACCTTCTCTAGAACTACTCCATAGTCTAGCAAAGTTTGTTTCATGTATAAAATTTGTGCACAACAAGCACCCGCGGCAATGTATTCCGCTTCGGCAGTGGATAAAACTACACTATTTTATTTCTTAGAGGACCAAGACACAAGTGATCTACCAAGCAAATGGCACCCTTCGGATGTGCTCTTTCTATCAACTTTGTATCCAGCGTAATCCGAATCGGAATAGCCAATTAATTCAAATAAAGCTCCTTTGGGATACCAAAGGCCAATGCTTGGTGTGTGCTTAAGATATCTAAGGATTCTTTTTATGGCAATTAAATGTGTTTCTTTAGGACTAGCTTGAAATCTAGCACACATACACACACTAAACATGATGTCGGGCCTAGATACGGTTAAATATAACAAGCTACTAATCATAGAACGGTAGAGAGTTTGATCAACCGGGTTACATCCCTCATCTAGGTCGAGATGTCCATTTGTAGGCATTGGTGTCTTGATTGACTTACATTCATCCATCTTGAATCTCTTGAGAAGATCTTTTGTATATTTCTCTTGAGAGATGAAGATGCCTTCTTTCATTTGCTTGACTTGAAAACCAAGAAAGAATGTAAGCTCACCTATCATTGACATCTCGAACTCCTTCGATATCAATTCACCAAATTCTTTGCATGAGTCTTTATTTGATGATCCAAAGATAATATCATCAACATATACTTGACAAATGAAGATATGCCCATCAAGCTTCTTGGTGAATAGTGTGGTGTCAACCTTCCCAATGGTGAAGCCCTTTTCAATGAGGAAGTCCCAAAGGCGCTCATACCAAGCTCTTGGGGCTTGTTTAAGCCTATATAGTGCCTTGGACAACCTATAAACATGATTAGAATATCTAGGGTCTTCAAACCCAGGAGGTTGATCAACATAGACTAGTTCATTAATAAAGCCATTTAAAAATGCACTTTTCACATCCATTTGATATAGTTTCATTTCATGATGTGATGCATATGCAAGAAGGATATGGATGGCTTCTAATCTTGCAACCGGTGCAAAGGTCTCTCCGAAATCCAAACCTTCAACTTGAGAGAACCCCTTTGCTACTAGTCTAGCCTTGTTCCTCACAACAACACCTTGATCATCTTGCTTGTTGCGGAACACCCACTTTGTTCCAATGACTCTTGCACCTTTTGGTCGCTCTTCAAGAGTCCAAACTTCATTGCGAGTGAAGTTGTTCAACTCTTCATGCATGGTATTGATCCAATCCGGATCTTTAAGAGCTTCTTCTACTTTGGTAGGCTCATAGCAAGAGACAAAAGAGTGATGAGCAATAAATGAAGTAAGTTTTTGAGATCGAGTCATTACACCCTTTGATGGACTCCCTATGATGAGATCTTGTGGATAATCTTGTAGGAGAGGTGTATTTCTTCTATTGACCACTTGAGGAGGAGGTTGTGGAGCATCAACATCTTGTGCTTGTACCACCATTTGCTCATGGGAGATATGAGTATCTTCATTTTCTACTCTCCCATCTTTTTCACCATCTTGTGGTACACTTGATGAAGAAGGTTGGTTAATGACTTGTACATCATCTTCATCATCTTTTGGCTTGCTGTCTCCCACCAGAATATTCTTCATAGCCTCTCTCAATGGTTCATCACCTACATCATCAAGATTCTCATGTGCTCCTTGGGAGCCGTTAGATTCATCAAATTCCATATCATATGTTTCTTCAACCAAGCCGGTGGCATGATTAAATACTCTATATGCTTTGGACTTCAATGAGTAACCAACAAGAAAACCTATATCACAATATCTTTGAAACTTCCCTAGGTGTTGCCGCTTCTTGTAGATGTAGCATTTGCAACCAAACACCCTAAAGAATGAGACGTCCGGCTTCTTCCCATTGAGCAACTCATAAGGTGTCTTGCCAAGGAACTTTTGAAGGAATAGGCGGTTGGATGCATAACATGCGGTGTTGATTGCTTCCGCCCATAGAGCTTTGGGGGTGTTGTACTCATCTAGCATTGTCCTTGCAAGAGTGATCAAAGTTCGGTTCTTCCTCTCAACTACACCATTTTGTTGAGGAGTATAAGTTGCGGAGACTTTATGTTTGATTCCAACTTCATCACAATAAGCTTCTATGTTTGTGTTGTCAAACTCTTTGTCATTGTCACTTCTTATCTTCTTGAGCTTCACTTCAAATTCATTTTGAGCTCTCTTGGAAAACTTCTTGAAGCAAGAGGCAACTTCGGATTTGTCATGAAGAAAGAACACCCATGTGTACCTTGAATAGTCATCCACAATCACAAGACAATAGAGATTTCCTCCCAAACTCTTGTATGTTGTTGGTCCAAATAAATCCATGTGTAGGGGTTCTAGCACTCTTGTGGTTGACATGAAAGCTTTGGTTGGATGAGTGTTTGCAACTTGCTTGCCGGCTTGACATGCACTACAAAGCTTGTCCTTTTCAAACTTCACATCCTTCAACCCTCTCACCAAATTATTCTTCATAAGTTTCTTGAGTGAGCTCATCCCAATATGAGCAAGTCTTCTATGCCATAGCCACCCAAGAGTTGTTTTGGTGAATAGGCAAGTCTTCAAATTTACATCTTCGGAGGTGAAGTCAACTAAATATAAGTTGTTGTATCTAAATCCATTGAATATCACTTGATTGTCATCTACCTTGGATACAACAACCTCCTTCTCAGTGAACAAGCATTGGAAGCCAAGATCACACAATTGCCCAATGGATAGCAAGTTGAAGCTCAATGAAGCAACATATAGCACATTGGAGATGGAATGATCATTTGATATTGCCACTTTGCCCAATCCTTTAACCTTGCCCTTTGAGTTATCTCCAAATGTTATTTTCTCTTGCCTATCTACCTCTTCATCTAGTGAGGTAAACATATGAGGATCACCGGTCATATGTTGAGTGCAACCACTATCAATAACCCAATGACTTTCACCGGTCTTGTAGTTCACCTACACACATGAGAATCAAACTTTAGGAATCCAAACTTGTTGAGAACCCTTCACCTTCTCAACAAATGACTTAGCCACCCAAATCTTCTTAGGTCTACTCTTATTTTGGGGTCCTAAGAACATGACTTTCATCTTTCCACTTGAATCTTTTCTAAGCATGTAGTGAGCATTGAAAGCAAAGGGTCTAGCATGCTTAGGCAAGGGTTGTGGCGGTGGAGTTTGACACTCATGAGCAAAGTGGCCTTCTTGTCCACACTTAAAACATCTCTTTGGCTTTGGCTTTGGCTTTGATTGTTGTTGTTGAGCTTGAGCCTTCTTCTTTTCTACACTTGCCACATATCCAATGCCACTTCTATCCATCTTCATGACGGTGTTCATGAGTAGCTCACTTTGGAGATGCTTGCCTCTAGCAAACTTGCTCGATCCAATCTTGAGATGCTCTTTTTCCAACTTGAGCTTCTTATTTTCTTCTTTTAGAGCATCATCTTTCTTTTCTTCCTTGAGCTTCTTGTTTTCTTCTTTGAGCTTCTCATTCTCAAGAATCAACTCTTTGTCATGATCAAGAGTTTCTAGCACAATGATGTTGTGGCTTTTCATCTCTTTAAGATCTTTCATGAGCTTCTCATTATCACTCTTGTGCTTGACATACTCATCATAGTCATTGCACTCAACCACTTGCTTGCCTTTGCTACTAGATCCATGCTCAATGCTCTCATCAATTAAATCAACACATAAAGTAGCTATATCAATCTTGACAACATGGTTAGTAGCATCATGTGGCTCATTTGGTAAAAATTCTTGAGCAATAACAAGAGTATCATGATTAATCTTAAGAGTAGTGTATTAATCTTTTAGCTTGTTGTGGCTAGTGATGAGTTCATTGTGCACCCACTCAAGTTTATCATGTTTATCTTTAAGCTCTTTCTTGGAAGATTTGAGCTCCTTGAGTTTGGATGATATAGCATCATTAGTTTCTCTAAGCTCATCATTAGTCTTTTCCAATGTATCACACTTAGCTAAGAGTGAATCATTTTTAGCATCAAGCTTTTTATTTGTAGCTCTACTCTTTCTAATGATCTCAGTGTATTTTCTTAGTATTTTGACAAGATCATCATATGTAGGTGAATCATCATCATCGCTATCGCTATCATCATCACTAGCATGCTCATCATCACTACTATCATCACTCTTAGTTACCTTGCGTTCACCCTTGGCCATAAGGCATAGGTGTGTAGAGGATGATAGCGATAGTGGCGGTGAAGATGCAAGATCAATAGCAATGGCAGCCACCTTCTCATTGTCACTATCATCATCGGATGATCCACTTGATGAATCAATGTCCGTGAGCCAATCACCGACGATGTAGGCCTTTCCACTCTTCTTTTTCTTGTGGAAGTCTCTCTTTTTGCTATCTCTCTTCTTGTATGGCTTGTTCTTTTTCTTCTCATCTTCATCTTCATTGCTTGAGTCATCTTTCTTGCCCTTGTTCTTGTTCTTGAACTTGTCTTTCTTGGGCTTTGTGCATTGATGAGCAAGATGGCCAAGTTCGCCACAATTGTAGCAATCCATCTCAGAGATTGGTTTTCTTCTTGAGCTAGTGAAGAACTTCTTCTTGAGTCTTTTACTTGTATGCCATTAAAAAGATGGTCTAATCGTCTATGTCCCTAAAAAGTTCGATCTATCGTCAATGTCCAAGCTCGAAAAACTTTTCTCTCTCACGCCATTCCATCACTAACGGTGTGAAATGTGGGTGGCAAAGGACTTGAATGCCCCTAAAACTTTTGTTTCTCATGTGCCACTGCCTGCTGGGCTTTCTGGTGTAGCATTTGAGGAAAATTTCCTTATCTTATCTGACTGTCCAGCACTGGAACAACTAGAGATTGAGAACTGTGATTTGACTGTTGTCAACAAGATCTCATCTGAATCCCTCAAAGGCCTAAGTCTCACTAATTGTGCATTCAGCGGAAGCTTCCGCACATGTATTCATGCTTTCTCTCTGGTTTCGCTGCTGCTAGATGACAATTGGTCTAAGACTCCAGTGCTTGAGAGCATGCCATCATTAGTGGATGCATCTATCAGAATTGGCGAGAACAATGTAGACAGCTGTGATAATTGTGACTCAGGGGATTGTAGTAGCTGTCATGGTATCCGATCCGTGCTGCAAAACCCCATTCCAGTTCCAGGAACATAAAATGGGCAGAGGTCAGATCGTGTGTCTAAAAATGGCGACGGCTTGCTCGCACCGCACGCACTCGCTCCTCCCGACCTCCCATCAAAGCCACGGCAAAAGTAAAAGGCGCAAAAACATCACCATCCCAGTTGCCCGAACAAGGCTAGGGCCCGAGCCGTGAGCAGTGCCTTTGCCACACCCATTTTGAGCTCCCATCATTCCGCACGTCGCGGTCGCATAGGCCGGGCCTCATCGCGTCCGGGTCTCCGGGCTAGGCCAGGTGCAAGACGAGGCGAAGCCAACACATCCGCGTACGCGCTCTGCCCGATTGTCTTGCTAGAGCTCTCCCATTTCCCCCTCCCTCCCACGCCAGCTCGAAAAACCCCAAAGCCACCGACCACCATCACCGGGCAGCGTAAAAGGGTCAGCTCGCCTCGCACCCAGGCACCCAGCCATGGCGCTCCCCGTGGCAATGGTACCATTCGTCATGCTCCTCCTCCTCCTCCTCCTCGTCCCGATGGGCTGCTCCGGTACTGGCGGCTCCGACCAGGGAGGAGGAGGCGGCTGCTTTGCTCCGCTGATCGGCTGCGCCCCGCCGGTGTCCGCCATGGCAACGCCACCGCGTTCCACGCTAGCCTTGCCTCGCTGCTCACCGCGCTCCCCTCCGCCGCGCTGCGCTCCCAGCCGGACCCCGGGCGCGACCGCGCTCATGCCCTCGGCCTCTGCTTCAGGTTCGGCTTTGGCAGCGTCACCGACACGTCGGACTGCCATGCGTGCCTCCGGGCTGCCGTCAATTAGTGAGACTTAGGCCTTTGAGGGATTCAGATGAGATCTTGTTGACAATAGTCAAATCACAGTTCTCAATCTCTAGTTGTTCCAGTGCTGGACAGTCAGATAAGATAAGGAAATTTTCCTCAAATGCTACACCAGAAAGCCCAGCAGGCAGTGGCACATGAGAAACAAAAGTTTCAGGGGCATTCAAGTCCTTTGCCACCCACATTTCACACCGTTAGTGACGGAATGACGTGAGAGAGAAAAGTTTTTCGAGCTTGGACACTGACGATAGATCGAACTTTTTAGGGACATAGACGATTAGACCATCTTTTTTAATGGCATACAAGTAAAAGACTCCTTCTTCTTGCCATCAAACTTGATGTCACTCTTGTTTAGCTTCTTTAGCATCTTGGCGGTCTTCTTTACCATGAGGGCAAGACTTTCTTTATCATCTTCTTCATCACTTGAGCTCTCATACTCAATTCTTGCTTTGCCCTTATCTTGACTCGCTTTAAATGCGAAGTCCTTCTCTTTCTTCTTTGTAGAGGATGAGCCATCTTGTGGGGTGATGTGCATGTACATCTCATGAGCATTGATCTTTCCCAAGATTTGTGTCGGTGTAGCGGTGGAAAGATCACCTTGGTGTAGCACGGTCACAATATGGCCATATTTGTCAATGGGGAGGACACTCAAGATCTTTCTCACAACATCGGATGGTGACATTTGAGTAAGTCCAAGCCCATTGACTTCCTCTACAAGAACATTCAAACACGAATACATCTCATTAGCACATTCTTTGGGAAGCATCTCAAATGAATTTAGCTTTTTAATCACAAGATGATAGCGTTCCTCACGCTCACTCTTAGTTCCCTCATGGAGCACACAAACGTCCGACCATAGTGCATGGGCGTCTTTGTGGTTCCTTACACGGTTGAACACATCTTTGCAAAGGCCTCTAAAGATGGCGTTGCGAGCCTTTGCATTCCATTTTTCATAGTTCACTTCATCGCCTTGAAGTTGTGCGGGATTCTTAGGTGTTGGGAACCCTTGAGAGGCAGCTCTAAGTATTCCAACGTCTAGGGCTTCTAGGTATGCCTCCATGCAAATTTTCCAATATAGAAAATCGTCCCCCTCAAAGATAGGAGGTGGTCCATCCCCGTGAGATATCTTGCTCTAAGCAGTTAAGCTTAAAAACGTGAGAACCTGGCTCTGATACTAATTGAAAGGATCAAGATGCCCAAGAGGGGGGGGGTGAATTGGGCTAATTCTAAATTTTCTTGCAATAATCAAATTCTATGGATAGCCCAATTAACCCCTTGTGCCTAGAAAAGTGTTTCTATCAAACTAATGCACAAAGGACTTACAACCTATGTTCCAAACTTACTCTAGCAAAGCAATTCTAAGAATATAAAGACAAGTATTGAATTGCTCAAAGTAAATACTCAAAGTAAATGCTCAAAGTAAAGAGAGAGAGGAACGCGGTGATGTTTTGCCGAGGTATCGGAGAGTTGCCACTCTCCACTAGTCCTCGTTGGAGCACCCGCGCAAGGGTGTAGCTCCCCCTTGATCCGCGTAAGGATCAAGTGCTCTCTACGGGTTGATTCTTCGACACTCCATCGCGGCGAATCACCCAAAGCTGCTCACAACTTGAGTTGGGTCACCCACAAGCTCCGCCGGGTGATCACCAAACTTCCAATCACCACCAAGCCATCTAGGTGATGGCGATCACCAAGAGTAACAAGCATGAACTCTCACTTGACCTCACGAAGCCTAATGAGACGATGGATGCACACTTGTCTACTCTTGATTCACTAATGAGGTTTCACTCTTGGATTCTCAAATCACAAACACCTCACTAGGACCTTGCTCTTCTTGGCACTCACAAACGTGTTTCTCAGCTGTTGGAATGAGCAAAAGTGACTTCACACACGAGTGGAGCTTCTATTTATAAGGCAGCCTGAAAATGAACCGTTATGAGCTTTTGCGGGGTGACCAGATGCTCCGGTCGTGTTGACCGGACGCTCCGGTCAGTTCAACCCACGAACCAGTAAAAATGTATTGACCGGACGCTGGCAGGGTCCGGTCAGCACTGATCGGATGCGTCCGGTCGCATAAAACCCTTACTGGAACCTTACTGGACTCGACCGGATGTTGAACCCTCAGGGTCCGGTCAGTACTGACCGGATGCGTCCGGTCACAGATTCCCTTCTCTAGAATCTTACTGGAGTCGACCGGACGCTGCCTTTCAGCGTCCGGTCACTTGACCTCTCTAGTGTCCGGTCGCACCGAACGCAGACAGCTGATCAAATGAACTGACCGGACCCTGCGGCCAGTGTCCAGTCGCACCGGGGCTAGCGTCCGGTCAGCATTTGACCCTCCATTCACTTCCAACTCTCGATCATATGTGAATGAAGTTTGCTCCAAAGGATCTTAGGCATTCATAGGAGCTACCTAGAGCTAGTTTTAACAAGTGTGCACCACACCTAACTCACTAGGCTTAACTAGGTCAAGCTACCCGTCCATACCCCCCTTAATAGTATGGCCAAAGGAAAAATAAAGTCCTAAACTACTCTAAATGTCTCTCCAACTCCAATCGACACTTAGAACTAGTCATCTTTAACCTTGTCGTCCATCCTTTGAAAACCGAAACGATTTCCATCGTAGGGGCATGACAACTTTGATTGCCCAATCGATCTCCATTACCATGACCTAACTTAATTTCCTCTGCAAAACACACGTTAGTCGTAGTAATCTTGTATTGTCATTAATCACCGAAACCCAACTAGGGGCCTAGATGCTTTCAATATCTATTCTAACTATAATTATACTAACTAATCTTATATTAACACCTATACAAGACTAACTACAACAACTAATTATACTAAATACAATAACTAACTTGACTCACTAACTGTACTAACTAAACTAACTAACTTTACTAACTTACTATACTAACTATACTAACTAAACTAACTAACTTTACTAACTTTACTTATTATACTAACTTACTATACTAACTATACTAACTAATCATTCAAACTAATTTTGCATCTTAACCCTAAGTAACAAAAAATTTGATTCAATCAACAAATACACAAGGGGAGTACCTCGCGACAGCAGCGTGCTCTCGTCCTCGCGGCACCAGCGTGCGCTCATCCTCGCGGCGGCGACGCGCTAGACCAGGCCAAGAGGTGGGTGGCGCGGAGGGGGGTGGGGGGTGGGGGGAGGCGCGGGCGCCTGCCTCTACGGCGGCGGCGGCGGCGGGTGGACGCGGGATAGAGAGAGGGGCGCGCGATAGTGGGGAGCGGTGTACAGTGGCGGCACGGCAGTGAGGGCGGCGGCGTGGCAGTGATTGCGGTGGCGGGCGTGCGTGGTGCGGCGGCGTGCGTGGTGCGACAGTGAGGGCGGTGGCGGGCGCGGCGGGCGTGCTTGGCGCGTGGGCGACGGTGCCGGGCGCGGCGCGGCGACGGGCGTGCCTCTGCTTCAAACAGCCCGAGCGAGAGAGAGAAAGGTAAGCGAGAGCCGCGTCGCGGGCCTTTACTGGGGCCTGCCGTTCCGTCCGCGATGGTGCGTTGGTGACACGCCATGATCTGTGACGTGGCGGGCCCGCCGTGCCGTGACATGTGGCGCGGCAGAGCTGGGCCACGTCACCGGTCAGCGCCCGGATTGCTGCCATGGTGGCAGCCTCGCCGCACCACCATGCATAGCGCGGCCGCGTCATGTCATTTGGCGCGTCCAAAAGTGTTAGTTTTGAAAAAAAAAACATTATCAGTTTTAAAAATAGTTTAAAAAATGTTAAAAATAAAAAAAAATCTCAATGAATCCGTAGACTGAGAATGAGAAGATAGATACGTTTTGGAAAATATCTTTCTCGCTTTTTATTTACTTTTATTTATAGGTAACCAGGGCAAACTCGTGAATGAGTTGAATTTACAAGTCGCTAAGTCTCCACCGAAGGCACTTAAATTTTGGCCAAATTCTAGTGCTCGGAGACCTAGCTTGTGCTAATTAATCTTGTGCGAATGGACAGGGAAGAAACAGGAAAGAGGTTCTACTATTCTTCTTTTCAAAAGGGAAAAAAAGTGCACGTTCATTGTCAGTTTGTCACCAATGATGAAATGCAGTTTCTGAACTCTGAGGAATGGGTGCGCTCTGCCGTGTAGGTAGCATAGCACTCATTGCTATCCCATGTTCATTGCTAGTAGCACTCTATTCATGAGGAACAGTAGCTGACACTTTTACAAAGCAAGTTGACTGCCCTGTTGTTTCGCTGAAATTTGGTTTATGTTTTACCGATTTGTTGTTCGTTCGATAAAAAGTATTGATGAAATAGTTCGAGCGAACATGGTATCAGCACTTGCCGTACGTACGCGTGTGTAGGGCACATGACATCATATCAGCACTTAACGTAGTACGTGTGTTTGTGTGTGAGAAAGAGAGATTTGCACGCACTACCTTGCAATCTGCATTCAGCATTCGGCCGGTCGATTGCAAACTGAAGTGATGTCAACTCTCTCAGAGGTCCACGCCCGCACCTACTCGATCACCACTTGAGTGTACTAGTACATCAGTAGGGCATTTATTCTTTTTGAAACGATTATCTTTTTTTTTCTAAAAAAAAGAGAAAAGAACAAGTAGTAGCGCACTTTGTTCGTTCGGGTGCTCACGTAGGGTCTGATTGGATCAATTTGTCCTAAACTTTAGTCCCTAACCTATTTAGATGGAGAGGCTTTGAAGCTACTGTACAAAGACCAAAAAAAAACCCTAATGCACACAATCTTCTTAGGGGACTAATGGCCGTGAGTGCATTAACGAGGGGCAGAGGTGTCTTTTGGGTGGTTTAGTCCCCCTTTAGTCACTTCTCGAGGGACTAATGGACTAATTAGTACTCTCTTCGTTTCAATTTATAAGTCGGCTTTGACTTTTTTGGTTAATTAATTTTGCAATGTATCTAGACATACTATTATATGTAGATGCATAGCAAAATAAATATACCAAAAAAATCAAAGTGATTATAATTTGGAACGGAGGGAGTAGTCACCTATTAAGTCATCCTGTCTGGGTCTTTAGGGACTAAAAGAGGAGCAAGAGGGAGTGACTAAAGTAGTCACCCTGTTTGTCGCATTCCGGCTAAAAGTTGCGAGTCTCGACACAAAGATTCTGGTCAAATTATATGGCAGCATGGAAATGCATGCATGTTGCATGCCTTGTTTGGACGCCATCCTGGATGAACTTTGCCTGGCCTGAAACCTTCCTGGATGATGTTTGGATGAAATTTAAACAGTAGTTTTGCCTGGCATGATTACAATCGATGCATTGTTTATTGGTATATGCTGTATTTAATAAGAGACATGTTGCATTTTTATTTCTGCTTTCTATAGACTACTGTAATCTGCAACACATATAATATGGCTGGTCAATAACTTAGATTATTTTTTCCTCTCTTGAAGTAAATGTAGTTATTTATTAAATATAGATAAAGTCGTTTGATATATCAATAATTTTCTATTTTATTTAAATAAGGAAAATATTGATATAATTTTTTAGTAAAACTACAAAAACTATATGCTAATTATATACCACAAACATAATAAAACACACTAATATTATGAATATATTGTCTTATTAATATTCTCAGGCACAAGCCTCTAACCAAATGGTTTTTTTAAGGCTTACTAGAACAGGCAAAAATCATCAATTTTATAGGTAACTCTCATGCATCACTTTTTACTCGACAAGGCTTCCAAACAAACAGGGCTTGTAACTGTGTAAGTCCTTTGCCATTGTCATTGCCAACACAGCCCCAACACATCAGAAGAGAAATCAACTAGTCAGGATATTCTACTAGGATTAATTGATCCAACTAGTCAGGAAGCCTCGGCATTGTGGAGAGAATGATGTTGCAACTTGCAATAAGAATATACAGCAATAATGAAGCGCGCCTCGCCTCATGCATCGATCATTGGTTCCATGCAAGTGCATGCACATATGTCAGTCCGATGTCACCCGGGTCAGGTTATTAGGTGCAACGTACGTACAGTAAGTAGTACGACAATGAATTTTGCCACTGCTCTGCCAGTTCCAGGCAGCAGCAATTGCATGCACCAAAATTTGGCAATTTGCACTGCATCTGCACCAGTGCAGCCTGCATCATTTCTGGCCCCGCCGGCTGCAAATGACATTATGTGCTTGTTTAGTTCTCAGAAAGTTTTCTAAAAAATGCTACAGTAATTATCACATCGAATCTTGCGATACGTGCATAGAGCATTAAATGTAGACGAAAAAAACTAATTGCACAGTTTGGTTGAAAATTGCGAGACGAACGTTTTGAGCCTAATTAGTCTATGATTAAACACTAATTGATAAATAAAAACGAAAGTGCTACGGTAGCCAAATTTTCAAAATTCGCAAGCTAACACGCACTATATTGGCGTGGGTCAATACAGGTCCACGCTACACCAGTGCAGCTGCAGTTGCAGGCACTGTTTCCACTTTCCAGTAGTGCCGGGCTGGCTGCGATGCATGTCACGCTCTGCCTCGCCAGAAAAGTCCAAGCAGGTACGAGGCACCGGAACCGGACAGCGACAGGAAAAGGCCCGGACCATCAGATTTTAAGGTATGACTCACGATAGTGTACTCTAGCGAGTTACGTGGATGGGCTAATTTTTCGTGGTGTTTGACACCACGCTAGGTTATCTTTATTTTTATATAAATTTTATTCGTTTTAATTGAAAGATAGAGCTCCTTGTTTTCAAAAAAAAAAAAAACTTAGGATTTCGTCGTCGTTCGTTCGTTCCAGAGAAAGGCGACGACGCACTTTTGTTTTTTGTTTTCTGAACGGAAAGGAAAGAGAGAAGATTCGTCGACGCACTTTGGTGGAGAGTTGAAACTTTCTTTGTTCAGTAGAGGAGAGGTGGCCGGTCTCTGCATGCAGCAGGCGGGATGATGCTGCATATCAGCATATTGTGTGTAGTTGTGTTTGCGCTTGCCACACTCCCGGTCCCGGTGCCTTTCGATAGCAACTGCACGTGCTGACTGAATGTGATCCATGATGTGCAGCACGTACGGGAGAGAGATCAGTGCAAGCAAGCAGCTGTCCGTGTAAAATATCTGTTGGACCTGGGTGGGCATTGGGCAGGCACACGGCATACCGCTCCCCACGAGATATTTCATTTTAGACTGCCGGGAGATCTTAATTATGTAATAGCATGGGATGTGATGGCAATTAATTAGCACGGAGTACTTTGTATGCTCAAATCAAGAAATTTCATGTTTTCCGCTCAAAGCTACGCGTAACACTAACATGTGTGATGGCACCTCCCCGCCCCGCCCCCCACCCCACCCCTTCAAGCCCGGCATATATGCACAAGAAGTCACGCTACATTCTTGGTCTTGCCATGTTTATCCATTCGTGATTGACCATTTCAGTGTAAAAAGTTGGGGATGTGATGTTTCTACTTGTGCACAATGCCCGCTTTTCACCGCAACCGTTTTGTTCGTTTTGTATGTGCCTGCATATAATTTGTTCGTTTTGTACTGATAGATAGATAACCTGTGATGTTGCCATCCTGTGACAATTATTGGTGGCCTGGTGCTAGCTAGATCTTCTCTATCGGTGTGATGCATTGGTGAATGCAATAAGAATCTCTTCTTTAAAGGGGTCTTCGATTGCCGTCCTTTCTAAAAAACTAAAGGCTTATTTAGATATGCATTCGTGAATGCAATAATTCTTATGTGCTAAACAGTTTCGAAGAACAAAAGATGATCAGATTTCAAAGGAGTTCAAACGAACATTCAAGAGTGCAAACTGATCTTTACTAAAGAAACCTCAGTTGCTCTCTCATAGCGCGGAAGTCAAGATTTTACACAGCTTTTAACTCATGGGTCCAAAATCTAGTCTAAATTGTTGTTTGTCACTTATTTTCTTTCTCTCCTCCTTTGTTTCTTGAACTACTCTATATTTGAATGATGGTTTTAATTTTAAATTATAACTGTATGAGCCAAGGCCCTTTCAGATTCCTAAAAAAATGGCCATATATATATATGCACTGGAGAACATCAACAACACCCGAACCGGAAGAGAGCCATGTGACTGAGAGCCCTCACAATACAGTACAATGACACAATTAGGGCCTCTTTGGCATGGCTTATGCCGGCTTTGGCTTCATCTATTTTGCGCAAATCGAGGCACTGTAGCGTGAAGTCGTTTTGTAAGCTGGGGTTAAAATGAACTAGAAGCCGAAAAAAAACCAGTTTTTCTGGCTTCACCGGCTTTGGCTTCACCGGTGAAGCCATTTTGGATGAGCCGTGCCAAAGGGGGCTTTAGACATGCTCTACCAATGAGATAATAGCCCGTCGCACGGGTCTCCCCAAGGGAGGCCTGCTACACAAAAAAGAGGAAAAAATCCCTTTTCTTTTGACATTCCCATACATGATTTTTTTTCCAAGAGGTTGAAACTCATGGTAGATTAATAGTTTACCAAAATCCCTATGAAATAAGGCATTCTAATTTTTTTTAGCGATTATAAAGGCTGACTCCTTTTTCCAAAGAGCTTAAATTCTTCGTGTCTTACAATTTGTAATGGAGAGAGTACGATTCAACGGCTATGAAATTATTTGGTTTTTCCATTATTTTCCCCCATAGGAGACCTTATGGAGGGCAAAGTGAGCTTCTTGACAGAGGTTGAACCGATGATTGATGCGTTGTTGGGACATGCTCAAGGCAGAATCTAAGCACTTTGACTTAGTACATTTTTCAAAAACGTGTCGCGTTGCGTACTCCTTAAAAAAACTGTCGTATTTCGAGAATTCAAATCATTTTAGTTTTACCAAAAAAAAGTCTATACAAAAAAACTAATATTTATAATACAGAGTTTATAAAAGTATATTTTCATTGTATACCTAATGAGAATCATAAATATTAATAATATTTTCTACAGAGTTTGCCAAATTTAAGGAAATTTGGCTGATCAATTCAAACCCAAAATCGCATCTCCTTTTGGGAAGGAAGGTATGTAGTACTTAGCACTCCATGCATATGCACGTACGTAGCAGTAGCAAATTGAAGAAGCATCAGCTGTTGCCATTGCTGGTGAACCCATCGATCGATCATCTGTAGCAATGCACGCACGCCACATGATGGGCGTCGATGGAAGGCAAGCAACCGAAGAGAAGAAGAAAACGCAAAGGAAAGAGACGAGGGGTTGTTTTGGCGCCATATGGAAATGGAAAACTCAAAAGGATCGGATCAGGTACCGTTTCATTTTCCGCTGGATGGCAACTGAAAAGGGAACCCACGTGAAAACGTCGACAAGCTTGAACTTGTTTATCGCAACATTCCACACCACGTCAGGATAAACAGAAAGCGCCATGAACAAATCGACAATATATAACCCAAAAATTTCAAATTTAATTATCATATATATATATATATATAAAAGTGTCTCATCTGAAACTCCGGTCCACATGTATATCAGTATATGTGTGGCATGGCATGTGGTGATCTCTCTTTCTGAAATTGAAACTGAAAACTGAAACTGGAACTGGAACTGAGATTACAAAGTAATCAATATAATAGTACGCACGCATGGTTAGTACTCTACTGGTCCTGGCGGAGATGATGGAACATGGGCGTGGGCGGGGCGCGCGTGTTGGTGGAGCTATAGCTACTTAGCTAGTAGCTAGTGGCCGACGCCGGGGCTGGGCACGGAGCCGAGCATCCGGCTGCGGGGAGCTGATGCCTCCTCAATGGTGGTCGGCGGCGGCGGCGGCAACAGCAGCAGCGCGAACGGGGGCGGCCTTTCTTGCACCGCCGCTGACGCAGCTGGTGTGGATCCGGAACCGCTACTACTCGTCGTCGTAGTCGTCGCGGGGCGCACCTGCTGCTGCTGCTGTACACGTCCCTGGGCATCATCGGTCGGCGTCGTCCTGGCCGCTTGCAGCTGCGGCAGCAGAGACGCCAGGACGAGGAGCGCGACGAAGACGAAAGACGCGGCCGTGCGGCGTAGCGACGATGAGGGAGCCATGGCAAGCAGCGTGCGTGCCCTTCTTTGCTGGATCTTGAGCTCCGGCCGGCCTCAGCTCCCTGCTGGTGTCTGTGTTTGGTTTTGTGTGTTACTTGCATTGCAGGGAGGCATGTGAGCGACGTTGCAGCGTATTTATAGCCGGCGGTGCTGTGCTGTGCTGCGTGCAGACAGAGACGCCGAGAGCCCGCAAGCATTTCAGCCCGGGGATCGGAGATTGCAGCAGCACCGCCTGCCTCCTTCCTTGGTCTGCTTACTGTCAACTGTCATTGGCGTAGTCAAACTGCGCTAGCTAGTTGGATTGGACGGACGATCAAATAATTAAAATAAGATCGCTGTCGTAACTAGGAATTGTGGAATGATTTCCTCCGTAAAAAAAAGGAATTGTGGAATGAATTGGCAGTAGGTAGTGCAAAACAAGCTAGGAATTCGTTCGTGCATTCACACGGACATACATAGCGCGTCCGTCCGTCCGTCCGTCCGTACTGGATTAGCGTAGCTGGAACCCTCGAGTGCGTAAATGACGCTGTCAATATAGTAATTCCAAGGCGTCCAAGACTGGACCGAATCCAAGTGGTACGTGGGCGCGTGCGTGCGCAGTGCAAGAGGACAGGCTCGACGTCGTACGGCGCCGCGCCGCGCCACGTGGAAGGGTTAGAGGACACCGCTGGGCGCTAGGTCAAACAACACGTCAGCAGAGCTATAGCTAGCTAACCATATGCTTGCATGCCGCTATGTCACTAATGTAACAAGGTTAATGTAATAATGTTGCCGGCGGCTAGCTAGGTCTCAGTAGAAATGGCATGGCATGGCATCGCTCTCCATCCATATGCATGCATGTCCATGGCATCGTCGTCTGTATGTCTGATGACGAGCGAGTGAACGAACCTTCCTGCTGGTTCCAAGTGCAGACGACCGGGGGGCGACAGGAGCCTAACCGCGCCCGGCTGAGAAGTCGTGCAGGTAAGGTCAGCTGGAGACTGGAGGTCTGGAGCTCATCAGCCATCGCGTCTGCATGACATCTCGATGGGAACCAGAACCAACGCTCCTCTCCTCCCCCGTCGATCCGGTGTCTGCTGCGCGATGGAGCCCTGGATCACCGGCATTTGCAGGCCGGCAAAACTCAAAAGGAATCATCGCGCGAGTTCCTTTCTCCAAATTAAAGAGCTATATATATATAGCCTATAGCCGCCGTGCTGAATCGTCGTAAGCTCTTGAGCAAATCGTAAGCAAGCAAGGTTGTTTGTACATGCATGTTAATTAAACTGTTTAGAGGATGCTGCCAGCTTATATATAATACTCCTCCAATAACTAGCTTGTTTGTGGAAGTTACATCTAATAATCTAGTACACAGTACGTACGTAGCACCTTTTTTTGCTGGGCCAATGGAAGGCAAGCCACCTGATTTACCGTGTCCCGCGTACTCTCGCCACATGTGACTATGTGCTGACCTACACATCTAGTATATCTATTTGTCCTCAAATTACTAGTACTACTCTGTACTCTCTCTCTCTCTCTCTCTCTCTCTCTCTCTCTATATATATATATATATATATATATATATATATATATATATATATATATATATATATATATATATATATATATATATATATATATATATATATATATATATATATATATATATAACTACTATCCTATAGCTGGCTGCAGAATAACTTATTCTGTAGCCACTTTGAGTTACGATAATTACTATGTTAATTTACGAGATTTACAGTAACTCCTTACTAAGTGGTTTACTATAACGTTATGGTAAATATTCCCATGTATTATAGTAACCCAACTATCGTAAATATATATTGACATTATGGTAAATTAGTATATAAAATTATGGTAAATAGAGGTGGCTACAGAATAACTTATTTTGTAGCCGGCGGCTGAATATATATATTCTCCGTAAGTACGGCGCCAAGAATCTCGTGCTACGACGATACTACCACACTTTTCTATGACGATGCTGATGAACAGAAAAGGGATTCAGGGAAGCGTTCAAGTGAGGCCTTGTTTAGTTGTAGGAATTTGAATTTTGGAGCTACTGTAGTACGTTCGTTTTTATTTGGTAAATAGTATTTAAACATGGACTAATTAGGCTTAAAACGTTCGTCTCGCAATTTCCCACCAAACTGTGTAATTAGTTTTTTTTTCGTCTACATTTAATGCTCTATGCATAAGCCGTAAATATTTGATGTGACAGATACTGTAGCAACTTTTTAGAAGTTGGAGTAGAACTAAACAAGCCCTAACGGCTTGTGTTCATGATGCAGCCTGAGTGAACCCCTGCACACATTTCCATGCTCCTTCCCTCCCTCTACGTGAAACGGCACGACAGCCCGCCAAATTCCGTGCTCACACAGCACAAGCTTTTACTACGGTACTGCTCCAAGGTAAACTAATTGTGTGTATTGATGTCACTAGCTAGTATTAGAAACATGATCATTAGCATTGCTTTCTCTTAGCTCAACAGTAGTACTACTGTAGCTTGCATTTGTAGAATCTAATGCTGTCTCCCCCAGGACCCCGCGCCGCCCAGCCCCCACCCAGCCCCCGTCGCTGCTAGCCCTGCTCCCGCCGGCTCCCACTCTTCCTATTGTATCACTTTCCCTGTCACCCCACTACCCCGCTGCCCCTCCTCGTCGCCGGCACGGGCGCTGCTCCCTCTGTCCCTCTCTCCTCATCCTCTCCCTCCCCTGCCACCCCTTGTCCTTTAAGGCTTTAACCCTCCTCCAACTTTGGGCATAAAAGAAGCCCACCGCCGGTCTCTAGGAGAAGCCCGCCGACGGCGGCCAGCTCGTTGCCTTAGGTGGATTGGGGTGAGCCCCAATCTCCCGTTGTGGTTTGTCGAGGTAATCCTCTTGTGCATTTGTTGCTTGAATAGAATTGTTGTTAGCTAGGGTTAGGATTCAAAATTAGTCAATGAAGTTAATTAGTAAAGTTAGCTAGATAGGTATAGTTAGTGAAGTTAGTTAGTATAGTTGGTTAATACAGTTAGTTAGTATAGGTACTAATATTAGTTTAGTTAGTGTATTTAGTATAGTCCTTCATGGTTAATCCTCATGTAACTTCTTTTCCTGAAACCTTGCATGGTCCACCTCTGCGGCATGGTCCTTCATGTATAAAATGCAACCAGTTAGCAACACGATTATAAAAGCAGGCAACGAAAATAACAAGGCTTTCAATCACTCATTGGCACACAATGCAATAACATGGTCGTTCAAGACCTGCATCTGTACTCTTGCCTCCTCCCTTGCCCTCTCCTCTTCTGTCGCCCTCCGTCTCTCTAACCCCCATTTATCAAGCCTAACACCGATCGAGTTACGAAAACCACGCTGTCTAGCAAACTCACGCATGTCCTTCCGCTATTTAATGAAGAGGTCGACATACTGAGGTCCATACCCCATCTTCCGTGCAATTACTTGCTTTTCCTTCAGTTCATCCAAGAACTTAGCTTGACCATCATAACATTCCCACTTGCATTTCCTAGTGCTCTGTTGAAACAAAAAATAGATCATAAGTCTTTGTAGAAGAAAAATACGATTTCATGTTTTTCACAACAATAACTAACCTCATCATAGTCAACCATATGGCCGCACCAATGGCCTATTCCAAGCTCCGAAGGGACTAGGCTGTAGTTGGCTTTAACACCACATTCGCACATCATAGGAGGTGCTTCGATGCTTATCCTTTGCCTTTGGTGGCTCCGGCCATTGATTCTTAGGACCATAGAGCCACTCCTTGAAACGACACTTCGCAAATCCATACACCTAAAAGAGGAGACATTAGTACACACACATACAACTAAACATTTAAATAGATACACTTTCCACTTACTTTGTGCTTGTTGGAACACACAAACTCTAACGTATTCTCAGGGTTTATCACAGCTCGATCTCCGCAATCGCACAGAGGAGGTTCCTAGAGTCATCTAACTGTGGCTAAGTGCTTCTCCTTAGCCATCATTGGTGAGGGTTAGGGGGAGGTGGAACCCACCGCTCGAAGTGCTCACGTGGGTGTCTCCCTCTCCACCAATCATCGAAAAGGAGGTACCTTGGGTCAAACTTATCTGGACCGTCGATCCACTGAAAGAAAAAGCACCTCTCATGGGCCTACACAACAAGATTCCAACAAAATATTAGGAACCTACTAACACAAATGAAGAAAAAAGGTACGAAAAGAATTATTTACATTAAAACGACTATATGTGTAGAAGCAACGCACCACTGTGTCCGGATGTCTCGATTGAAACACGTTGGCCAGGAAACCACAGTCACAGTTAGGGACAGGAAGGTCAGGAGGGACGGGGGCATCTTTGCTATACGCGTCAGGATATAATTCTCTAGGACGACCCCATTTTCGCTAAAACTCCTCCTGATACATGTCTTGCATCTAACAAACGGTTGTAATTTAACACCAATCAAAACATCACAAATTAATGTAAAGGAGAACCATTTGCATTAAAGCTAAGAAAATATAACCTACAATTATGAACAAAAATTGACCTTAGACTAAACAAGGTAAACATAGTCCTTGAATTCACCGTTCTAATGAACTAATATTTTTCTCCAAACCCTAAGTACTAATTCTAATCCTTGAATCCACCGTTCAAACAACTAATAAGAGGATTGTTACCTTGACCGACGTCGGGGAGGAGTTTAGGGGAAGGTAGGGAGGTAGGCGGGAAGAGAGGGCAGGGCGGCGGCCGGGCTCGGGGGAGTCAGGAGGCGACGGCGCGGGCGCCTAGAGCTATGTCATGTCTAGTAGAACCAAGGCAGACAGAGGGAGGGAGCTTGCGGCGTAACAGTTAAGTCAGGCCTTGCCACACCATGACTGGTGGCGCGACAGCGCCACGCCAAGATCCACGGCGTGGCAGTATCTGCCACGTCAACGGCCAACGCCGTGGCTGACTACCATGTGACCACCTTTGCCAATAGTTTAAACAGTGTCAAATTTGAAAATAGTTTAAAAATGTCAAAAAATAAAAAAAAAATCCAGACGGCATGGTGGCCAGTGGCCACTGCGTCACCGGACAGGAAATAAAACTTCCTTTCGGAATGTTCCTAGCGATTGAATTGGACCATGACTTGCCCTACTGAACCTGGAAGGGCACAGGGCATGCTGGTCCCTGGCTCACTCGGAATGTTAAATCGAAATTGGCCAGCGGCCGCCACTACTGGATTCAGGCGTTTT
The DNA here is from genome assembly GCF_019320115.1 of Miscanthus floridulus. NCBI lineage: Eukaryota > Viridiplantae > Streptophyta > Magnoliopsida > Poales > Poaceae > Miscanthus > Miscanthus floridulus. Next base: position 5,802,493 of record NC_089584.1, read on the forward strand.
GCTGAGTGCCTAATGCACTCGGCAAAGGCTACTTTGTCCTCGGCAAAGCCTTTGCCGAGGACAGCACTCGGCAAAGCGCCTCCGGTAAAAAATCCATCGGCAAAGAATTCTTTGCCGAGCGCCTTTTATCGGGCACTCGGCAAAGTCTTTGCCGAGTGCAATCTCGGCACTCGGCAAAGAAAAGTGACCGTCATGGCACCGGTTCCGTTAGCACATGCTTTGCCAAGTGTCATGTCAGAGGCGCTCGGCAAAGATTTTTTAATTTTTTTTTCAAAATTTCTTTGCCGAGTGCCCTACGGGGAGGCACTCGGCAAAAGATTTTTTTAATAGTTTCTTTGCCGAGTGCCCTGCCAGGTCGGCACTCGGCAAATATTTTTTATTTTTTTTCTAATTTCTTTGCCAAGTACCCTGGCCCTGGCACTCGGCAAAGAGGCTATTTTTTTATTCTATATTCACAAACACAGCATATGAGAGATATATATAACACCTGTGACATCACAAACACAATATAGCGCATATATATCACATCCATCTCATCACAAAGGCAATACCACATATATATCACATGTCGATCACACAATATCTCACATACATGACATCACAAGCATAATAGGTCCAATATCCATCGAAACAAGTCGATAGTTGATCACAGTGCATCACATGTCCACCAAGCGGTGAAAAAGAGATACAAACTACCGGTGGGGAGGAAACTGAGTGCTTGGTGAAGGAAAAGTGCCGTCGCCTGCTTGCGCCTGAGATGGGTTATTTGAACCCACCGACGGAGGCTAGATAAAGGACAAGAGATTGCATCTGTTAGAGTGGTCATCTAATGAAGCACTAGTCAAAGCAATTTGGTTTCATACTCACAGGACTAGCTATAACTAGCGGCGACGGTGGAGCGAACTGCGGCATAGCTACACCATGCATTTGCCCAAAGTTCTTCAGGAATGTCGTAATCTCCGCCAGCTGCTTGGCCTGCCTTTCCCGCTCGGCCTGTCTTTCCCGCTTGGCCTACTCGGTCCTCGCTGCCAGGTCCCGTAGCTCCTGAGCCATCCTCTCATTATTGGCCTGCAACATTTCAATCGAATGTTTCAGTAATGCAAAGGTAACTAAGTTATTTAAAGATCAATGTACGAAGAGTTAAACGGGACTAACTTGGAGTGCGTCGACCCACTGCTGTGAAGGGGACGGTCATTGGCGTATGGCCGGGCCTCCGCTTGGGGCCTGTGCTCGAATCTGGGAGAGGGAGGGAATCTCGCTAGGCTCGAGGGTGCCATCGCCTATCCAATACCGCCCATGCTTCTTGCCTTGTCCGAGCCTCATGACCATCGTCCCATCGATGTTGTTGGTGCTCGGATCCCAGTCTGGCCCATGGACCGACCTTGCCTCCGACGCGTACGAACTGATGCGGGTGTGGACGCTCGGGTTGCCGTAGGACTCGGGTGGGTCATCCGGGGTGAAGGTGACAGCAGACATCACCTTACCCTTGTGGGCCAGACCATATGCCATGAAATTGGAGATGGACTACCCACCATGTGACGTCGACTACGAGAAAGGCAATAAGATGATTAGAAGAAACATGCAGAATGGAGCGTAAGAATACTAAAAATTCATGTACCCATGCTTGCTTGTACGTGTCGAGGCTGTGGCTGCCTTGATGGTGTGTGGGGCCTGTTGCTGCCATATGCCGCTCCCGCCCTGCCTCGTGGTCCTGGATATAACCCTCTGTGAACCACCTGTCCACGATCATCTCCTAGCAGTCTTGATACGACTCACACCACCATGGAATTGTCTACATGTCATAAAGAATTTGAGATGTAAGAAGACCAAATTAAAGCTACTTAATCTCAAAACGAATTAGTATTATTCTTCTTCATTTACCTCAAGGTACTGTTCCTGGGTCAGCGTCCTCTGTCTTGCCTGTGTCTTGGTGATCTTCTCACCAAGGTGTGTGGCGTAGTTCTCGACGATGCAAGTGAGGCGCTCCTCGTAGTGCATGTCGGTGATTCATTTCCTGGCACTTTTCACCATCACCTTCTCCACCCTGTCCTCCTGTCCCTCTTCACATCTAAAAAAAGTCTGTAGACAGACACAATGTATCAATTCATTATGTCAAAAAAAGTCAAATGAATGTGATGTATTGATCAAAGTTGTGCGAGCGAGACTTACCCAAAACTCTCTCCTCACCCGCTCCTGCTTATCTCCACATGCGTCAGGGGCATCTTTGTAGTGGTCCCACAATTTGGCTGGCTCAGTGTTCCCCTTGTGCGTGACAATGCCAGGGTAAAAGTGCCTGCACACAAGACCTAGGATGTGGTTGGGGTTGCGTGAGTCACCAGGTGACACAACCAGCCAGTGCTTGCACAAGTCATTAACAAACATTATTAGTTTCTCTGACAATTTTCAACAGGTTATATGAAGTAGTTGTGATAAAATCTAAAGTTACTTACCTGTCCCCCTGGGGGCGGATCACTAGGTGTAGGGGAAGAAGCGGAGGCCCAGGGAGTTTCGAGGGACCTCGCAAGTAGGTCCTGGCCATAGCAGAGGAGTCCGAACCAGCTGTGCCTCCAGCCTCGCCGCCCTGCTGTGCCTCATCTCCCTCGTCATCCGTCTATTGAACTAGCTCCTCCTCGTCCGAGGAGTCCGGGGTATGGCGCTCCTCCTCTAGCATGTCACGCGGCCTAACTAGAGGAGGTTGGCCCCTCCTGCTGCCGCTGCCACTGCCGCTACCGCTGCTCCTGGCCCTCTGCCTCCTCCCATCCAACAACCCCTCTTCTGCATCTAGATCTACATCGCGTGCCCTCATGAACCTTGAGTTCACGTTCCTTGGCACATGACTACCCGCCATCTTTGTTCAATCACCTAGAATTAAAAAGAAAGAAACAAGACATATTAGTACATGTGTTAAAAATAGATGCTAAATAAAAAAAACAAAACACGATTACAAAATAACATAGTATTACATGTATTAGAAGTAATCATCATTATTGGGATTATCTAGATCATATGTCTCGTCACCACTATCAAAATTGTCCAAATAAACAACATTGTCTGAAGGTTCAATGTTGCCTTCATCGTCATCGTCTAAATGTAATCGCTCAAGCATTTCTATGTCCTTGGCATTTTGCACCTCATCTCCTTCTTCCTCATCATCGACCCTTTCATTGTCTACTTCTATTCCGATTGCCTCGGTTAAGTCTATCACCAACCTCCCTAGTAGCCCATCTTCTTGATAGAACTCTCCTTCATATGTGTTTGGGTTGAAGTTGTAATCTTCATCCTTTGGGACAGCTAGTCTACCATGTGGCGATACCTGGTGCACAATAGCCCAACCCTTAAGAGCCTTGTTGCCTTGGCATGCGTATGGCAAATAATAAACCTGCATGGCCTGGTGAGCCACAATAAAGACATCTTTTCCTTGATAGAAGGAATCTTGTCGAATCTCGACTTGACCAATATTAGGGCTCCATTTCGTTAGTCGAGGATTGAACCAGTGGCATTTGAACATGACGAGACAAAGAGGTTTTGAACCATAAAATGAAAGTTCATAGATTTCTTCAATTATGCCATGATACTCGAGGCCATCAGTGCCGGGAGTACAAACTCCACTATTTGTGGTTTTTCAATGGGGCCGAGCTTGCTCGTAGCTTGTTGTGTGAAAGCGATATCCATTCACATCATAACCTGAATAAGCTTTCACCTTATTGTCGAAGCCATTTGCAACCTGTCTTAACTCCTTACTCATAGTTGCATTGGTTTGGGCTTGCAAGCGTAAGAATGAAAGATTGCCGGACTAAGTACCTGAAACTCAAAATCTTGAACTAGGTACAAGGTAAATTGGACAATACCTTTGTTTTGAACCAAGAAATGAAATCAGGCCTCTCTGCTCCCAGACCCTGTGAAAGAAGGGTATCGGTTTGCCGTGGGGTAGGACCCCTTGGTTGATGCCAGGATAAACGAATAAATTTCTTGTGCAAACGAGAAAGAATTAGTTGGATGCAGAATAGTGACAGCGTATTGAAACAAGTTCGTTGAGAACTTACTCAATGAACGGCTTCACCTTGGTTAGGTTCTACAACACATATAGCATGATATTGCGCCACTCTTCATTATCCAACCTCTTTTTGGTCGATCCACTTGCGCTTCTGAGTTGCCCTTGGAAAAGGCTAAGGTTGGATTCATTCTCATCAGCATTGTAGCGAGGGAGTGGATTATGCATGCTAGAAAGGTTCGTTGTGTAGTATAGCTGTGTGAAGTTTGTCACCTCCTCCAGAATGGAAGCCTCTACAATGGAAGCCTCAATTTTGGCTTTATTTCTACATTTTTGCGAACGGTCTTCAGACATCTCTTGATTGGATAGCACCAACGGGCCTGCACGGGCCCCCCATACGTGCCTCATATGGGAGGTGCACAATCAAATGCTGCATCGACAAGAAGAAGACGGGTGGAAAGATCTTCTCCAACTTACAAAGCAACTCAGGTGCCACTTTCTCCAAGTTTGCAACCACGGTCCGAGATAGCTCCTTGGCACAAAGCTGGCGAAAGAAATAGCTCAACTCTACAAGCACTAGCCAGACATGCTCAGGAACATAGCCTCGTACCATCGCCGGAAGAAGCCGCTCAATCCATATGTGGTAGTTATGACTTTTCATCGTGTTGACTCGTATAGTGCCTAAGTTCACTCCCCTGCTCAGGTTCGCTGCATACCCATCAGGGAACATTAACGCCTTGATCCATCATAGTACTTCCCTCCTTTGTTTGGGTTTCAAGATGAAATCAGCCTTAGGCCTTTTCTAGATCTTGCCATTTGCAAGAGGCCGCATCTCTTGTTGTGGTCTATCGCACAACGTCACCAGGTCCACTCTAGCCTTAGGGTTGTACTTAGACTTGTCAGTGTCCATGAGTGTTGCCCAAAGTGCCTCAGCGATATTCTTTTCAGTGTGCATTACATCAATGTTATGGGGCAGTAGGAGGTCATCGAAATAGGGGAGCCTCATCAAGCCAGACTTATGAGTCCACATGTGTTGCTCACCATATCCTACAAAACCACCTTCTTTATTGGGCATGAGAGCATCTATCTGAGCATGAACCTCAACACCAGTCTTCAAGTGTAGTCTAGGGTCCGTGACTGCGACACCTTTCCTAAAGTTCTTGGTGTCTTGTTGGAATGGATGGTTGGAATCTAGGAATTGATGATGTTGATCGAACGACGAATACTTGCCACCATTCTTCAACCAAATGAACCTCATAGCTTCTTGACATATTGGGCATGGGAACTTTCCCTAAACACACCAGGCGCTGAATAACCCATACGCTAGGAAGTCACACATGGAGTATTGGTACCAGATGTACATTTTGAAGCTTTGCTTTGTAGCTCGGTCGTATGCCCATACCCCTTCATTCCAAGCTTTGATCAATTCATCAATCATAGGCTCCATGAACACACCCATATTCTTCCCCGGTTGTCCAGGAATTATCAACATCAAGATCATGTTATGTTGTTGAAAGGCGACGCCAGGGGGGAGATTGAGGGGGATAACAAACATGGGCCAACATGTGTAAGGGGCGGCCATCATGCCATAAGGATTGAATCCATCTATTGCTAGCGTGACACGTATATTATGAGCCTCATCAAATTTTAAACGATGTTTGTCATTAAAGCTGGTCCATGCTTCACCATCAGATGGATGTACCATCTTGTCAGGATTGTACTGTTTGCCATTCTTGTGCCACGTCATCTATTTCGTGGTTTCCTTGGTCATGAATAGCCTTTGAAGCCTCGGCATGAAGGGAAGGTGCTGTAAGACTCAGGCGAGTATCTTAAGCTACCTCTTCTGGCCACCACCATCACCAGACTCTACCTCCAGAAACCTAGAAGCTTTACACTTCGGACAGTTATTTGCCTCCTTGTGCTCTTCACGAAATAGGACACACCCATTCGAACAAGCATGTATCTGCTCATACGGCATCTTCAGTGCTTTAAGGAGCTTCTGTGCCTCGTACATGGTCTTCGGCAACATGTGGTCCTTTGGAAGCAGGGTGCCAACCACGGCCAACACCTTATCAAAGCCTTCTCGACTCATGTTCAAATCGGACTTCAACCCCATCAAGTGACTAATGGCATCTAGCTGAGAGACCTCAGAATGAGCGTGAAGGGGTTTTGCCGCCGAGTCCATCATGTACTTGAATGCATCTATGGCTGCCTACATCTCCACCTCCTCACGTCCTTCAGCAAACTATGCTTGGTGAACATCATCTACCATGTCTGCTACCTCGGCATCAGCATCAAAAGCCTCAATGCATGGTCTCACCACCTCCTCTCTCATACGATCGGCTTCACCATGGTGGACCCACCGGGTGTAGTTTGGCGTAAACCCATTCTTGTGCAGATGTATACCCATGACTTTTTGGTTTTGCATTCTCCTGTTACCACACTTGCTGTAGGGACACAAAGCCATTTTCGGGTATCTAGCGGCCTTGCCAAATGCACGCTTCAAGAAATGATCGGTCTTGTTCATGCATTCAATGCTGACATCACCCTAACTTGTTCGGTCTGTGTACATCCACTGATGGGCCTCCATCCTCTAGCATATATAACATCTCCATAGGTGACCATCAATTGCATCTACGTGGTGTCCCTACTCTCTAATAGGTGAGGATAGGTCCTAATCCCACCTGCGGATGTATAGATGAGGTTAGTTTCTATGCTCCGCTCCTATCCGAGATAGAATTTCAGAAGCACCTCCCCGCTGTTCTCCCGATACACGTCCTGCAAGGGAGAGTGTGTATCTGGAGAACAACAGGGGGTAATGCTGAAACACCATCTCAGACCGAAGTGGACCATGGAAACTAACCTATCTACGCATCCGTGGGCTGTCCAAAAAAAGTGGACAATCTAAAATAGATACGGTCGTAGATATACAAAGATCTGCATACCTCCAACCGTATCTCTTTCGGACAGGAGACACCTAACTAGGTTACGCGACCAAAGACCACATACGGATAGAGGGGTTATACCTAGGGTGCCGGTGAGGTCAGGGTAGCGGGGCGGTGGAGAGTCGGTGTAGTGGCAAGTCAACACGATGCAGGAAGACCCACAACGCCGACGAAGACGATCGGGGTCACCGAGTCCCTCCCATAGGTCCTCCTACAAAAAAGGGCAAAAATGGTTAGTGTCGACTCAAAATTTCGGCAGCACCTCTCCTGCACGAGGAGGTTCCCAAAACCTGCAAAAAACATGGCACAAAGGCCAACAACCACATATATACCAAACATGGGCACGAAGGCCAACAACCACCAATATATCAAGAGGAGCCACATACTTTAGTTCTCTTTCCATGCAGATGAAAGTATTGAAGTAGTACAACAACAATTACTACTAACCCTACAACTACTACTAAAACTACTACTAACAACTAATTAACTACTAACAGTACTAATACTAAGAACTACTTAACTATTAACAACTACTACTACTAACCACTACTACTTACTAACTACTACTATTTACTAACTACTACTACTAACCCTACAACTAACACTACTAACTAATACTACTAACCACAACTACTTACTAACTACTACTATTTACTAACTACTACTACTACTAACCCTACAACTAACACTACTAACTACTACTACTAACACTACAACTAACTACTACTAACTTCTACTACTACTAACCCTACAAGGGTAGGGCTTACCTTGGCGGCAAGAACGGCAAGAGCGAGGGCCGATGACGATGGCGGGGATGACCGCAGCAGCGCGAGGATCAACGGGCGGTCGGAATGGTGCGAGGATCGACGGGCGGTTGGGTCGGCACCTTCCTCTTCTTCCTCCTCCCCCTTCTCTTTCTTCCTCTTCTTCCTCCTCCCCCTTCTCTTTCTTCCTCTTCCTCCTCCCCCTTCTCTTTCTTCCTCTTGCTCCTCTCCTTCTCCCTATGATGGCCGGTCGCAGGGCACGGCGGGGCCGGTGGAGCTCGGGGCTGGCGGGGGAGCTCGGGGCCGGCCGGGCCGCTGTCCCCAGGGAGCTCGGAGCCCGAGGCGTTGACGAGCTCGGGGCAGTGGTCGTGGACCCGAGGCACGGGCGCGGGGCCACCGGGGCTGGGCGGGAGCGCCGGCCGAGCGCCGCCGGGACGGGGGCGGGAGGCGCGGGACGGGGGCGCCGGGGCGGGCCCAGGAGGAGCTCGTCGGAGGGGGACGACGGCGGGGGCGGCGCGAGCGGTCGGGGGCAGCGGTGGCGCGGTAGGGACGCGGGGGCGGGTGGGAGTGGAGTGAGGAGGGGCTGGGGTTGGGCCAGCCCGTTCTGGGCCTTTAGGTTAAAACGTTTGCCGAGTGCCGGGCCCAGGAGATGTCTGGCTTTTAGGCATCCGATGTCACAACTTACTTCAAACTTTCTCAAATTTTTACCATGGCCTCCACATGCGATAACAAGACACCTCAATAAGTTTCATGATTTTTGGACTTTGTTTGGATTTTATATAATTTAAATACACTTTTCCCGCAAGTACATCGTCATGTTACGACAACAAGATGCTCGTAAGTTCATGCGAGTTCCTGGATACGGCCTCAACATACGCCAAACATCATGAATACCATTTTTTGAATGACCAAATTCCATTATTTCATGTACATGCAGTTTAAATTTGAAATAGTCAGAAAAATTCAACGAAATAAAAATAATTAAGGAAATATAGTAAAAAAACTCAAAATTGTCCCAAATTTTGAAATGGGGTTTTAATTACTGTAGCAAAGCCCTAGAAAAAAATAGGGCGAAAAACAAAAAAAAATTAATTTGCCGAGTGCCAACCTTGGCACTCGGCAAAGAAGCCTTTGCCGAGCGCCAGGTCACAGGGCACTCGACAAAGAATTATTTTTTAAAAAAATAAAAAACCCTTTGCTGAGAGCCTAACATCGGGGCACTCGGCAAAGGCTGACGATAGGTGGCCGCTGTCACGCCGGCCACCTTTGCCGACGGCCAAATTTTGCTGAGTGCCCGGCACTCGGCAAAGATTTTTTTGCCGACGGCCGCTCTTGGCAAAGGCATATTTGCCGACGGCCTATCTTTGCCGAGTGCCGCTGGGTCCGGCTCTCGGTAAAGATTGCCTTTGCCGAGTGCCCGACATAAAGCGCTCGGTAAATCGTTTTGCACTCGACAAATCGGCCGTGTCCGGTAGTGCACCGCTGCTGATCGCGTAGGAGCTAAACGACGAGCGAGCAAGCAAGCACCGAGCAGTCAACGTCGATCGATCACCTTTAGCTCTGTCTGCTCATGGCGGCGATGGCATCTCCACCGCCGTGGCACAAGCGCCAAGCACAGCCCACACGCCTCCCGTCTAAGGTCACATGGCACATTATCGTCCTTCGCCACCGCCCGTACATTTGCCCTGCAGTCGTACTAGTCAGTAATGGCCTCGGACATTGCTCGCCTCAAATACGCAAAGGATTTGGCCGATTCATTCGTAGTGATCCCACACAGGAACCCTGGTGGACCACGCCAGGACCACTGAATGCTCCGCCTTTATAAGTAGAGCCTGGCTTAGCCATTGGTACCACCACTCAGCGCACTTTAGCTCGTCTAGCTTTTCCTTTGAGCAAGCTTTTCGTTCAGTCCTTCCTTGCAACCACCGCTAGAGATGGCAGGAGCCTAGGTTAGTATTTACTGCCTGAATGTTGAGGGTTTTCCCATAATCCTACATGCCACCTTACAAAAGCTCGAAGTCAAAGATCGTCCTGAGTATGAGGGCCGTGAGTATGAGAAGCATGGCACCGATTGGTGTGAGGTTACCGTCTATATTGGGAAGAGTGAAGAGTTCCCTAACCACACTGAAGCCTAGAATGTGACCGCAACTAGGTTTTGGTTCATCGACACCTACCCGGTTGTGGCCCGCAAAGCCTTGCGGTACCTTTGCCAGATCTATGAGGACCCCATTGCACGTATCCCCATGAGGTTCTTTCCACCTTTGGAAAAGAATCGATGGGCATAGAGGGCTCGCATGGAGACTTTACAAGGGCAGGATGCGCAAGAAGATAGTCCTACCATGGTGCACTTGAGCACGTACCTGCTTGCTCTAGATGAACAGTATGACTGGCAAGCCTTAGAGATGAGGAAGTGCCTCTAGCAAGCCGAGGAAGCCAAGATCTTCTCCAGGATGCTCTAGGTGTAGCTCGCCGAAGCGGATGCCAGTGCGGTAGCTGTAGAGAGTCGAGAGACTGTCATATCAGAAGCCTTAAAGGAGGCTGAAGATTAGCATGCCCATTAGTTAGGAGAAGTCTATCTTGTCACCAGGGCCAAGCGAAGGACACTGGCTACTGAAAGGCAGGATTCCTCAATCTTGGAGGGGATCCCTGTCCACCAGCTAGAAAGAAGGAGAACTGGTGTTGCAGTGCCGCTAGTACCTCCACCCTCGAAAGTGTCGAAAGTAGAACCCTTGATTCCTCTCACTCAGCCACTGCTAAGAGAGGAGGCAGATCCATAGGTAAGGCAGTAAAAGAATCCATCGAGCCTAGGAATGAAGATGCGTGGTCTAGAGTAGATTAGTTGCCTTGGGATGTTGTACCCGTAGTAGTAGTGCTTTTTGTCACTGTTCTCCAGTATTGTACTCTTGCCGTTGTTTTTTGCTTGTAGTGTTGAGGTAGTCTGACCGTAGGGAAGGTGAATGATGTGTCGAGAAGGGTAGAGTGAATGCATGTATGATATACCCATATAAGACCATTGGAATGTGCATTTTGTTTATTTTGTTGTGTTTATTATGTCCATCTACCCTTAAGTTTCATGAGACATGCTTAGAGTTTTCAAGGGCGATGTTAAGTAGGTTACAAGAGAAGTTACCATTCAGATGCCAGCAGACCTGCCATGATTGAAGAACATAGGACATTGTATCGAATAATTGTGGATGTTCCAGCAGAACACTTGAATCTCTTTAAATCAAATCCATCATTGGATTTGAATTCCTTGTTCCTTGTTGCAAAAGGAACCCTTGTTGTTTGAATCTTCCCCTGTAATACTCCTCTGATTCTGTGGTCTATGACCCCACCACCTTCATTGTGTGTAAGTTGGTAATAGTTGTCTGGTTAATAGCTTTTGGTGCCACGACAAAACCGAGGGCCCCTATGGAACAATTGCCACATGGTGACGCTGCTCAGCACGCGCTGGTATCGAGGTTGTTAACCAAGTACCTTTACCAACTTACACCGTCGTACCGCTTTTGCTACAAATAATTTCCTTGGAAATATTCAGGTGTTCGGATGGGAAATCCACAACGGGTTGATGAAATAGTGTTCTCTTAAAGTAAACAAGAGGAGGTGGTTTTGGAGGAAGCATGTATGTTGCGATCTTAGTTCATACAAAGGTTGGTACATATGTGGACAAGGAAGGGAAAGCAAAAGAGGAGTAGTAAGGAAAGTAGCCGTGGGTATTTAGGAGTAATTATAAAAGCCTGAGTGGATGTCATGTCCTAAGCCCTATGTTTAGTTGACCGCACTACGCCTACCGCATTGTTTCACTGCATGCCCTACGGACGCCGTCTGTGTCGGGCCCTATAGCTTTCTGTTCTCGTGTGGCCATAGCCTTGTGCCGCACCCACCGTCCTCATGCACTGTGCATTTCTCTTTTCCCTAGCATCTGATCGGCTCTCGACTCCCACGCCCTCGTCCCCCTTCCTTCCTTCTTCTTTTGGGAACATGGTCATCTATACGCCTTCCCTCGCCAAGCGAACCCCCTCTCCTCTCCTCTCCCTTATCCTCTACCCGCTCGCGCTGGGAGCACACCATGTCCGACCTTATCCCCATAGCATGAACCATCTGTGCATCTCATTCACACCACCTTGACTTCTAGTGTGTTGTGCCCCACCTCTGTTTGCCACTATAAGATACCCTTCATCCTTGCTCTTCTTCTTCTTCATCCCCATCCACTTGAATCCGACGTAGAGCTACGAGATCTAGTCATCATTGTGGAACTAGGTTTGTTAGTCCGTGGTGATTGTGTAATCTAAGAACAAGGGTTTGGTTTTCAAAGAAGTTCAAGTCTACCGTTGGTTAGTCCGGTCTTAGGGGTCATGATGTTTGACTTCTCAATCTCATGTTTCTAGATCTGTTGGTCATACGCCATATTTTGGATAATCATTATCTTGTTGTTTCTCCATTGCCCTTGTGTATCTTGGTTGGATTAGGTTGCTCTTAACCATGTACCTCTAAATCCCATGTGGTGTAGTATTCGAAGTCATGTAATCTTTCGTGTAATTTCTGACCTACGAAATGTAATCGTGTTTCCCGTCTTCTGGTTCTTGCTTCGAATCTCAGGATGAGATTCATTTTAGGGGGGTTGGTTGTAACACCTCTGGTGTTACGAGCTTGCTTATCACCTAGGTTAATTCCTAAGACAAATTAGCAACACAAGTTTCTAGGTTTAAAAATTTAAAGCGCACGTGGGATTTATAAACGAATCTTGTGTGACTCGTTTTCATGAATAAAACGAACAAATAAGTGTTGTTAGTCAACCTATCGCGGTGCTTAACAACTTTTAAATAATTTTGTGGACAAAAGTTGTTTAGGGCTTGTTTTGGAAAAGTATGAAGAAAACGCTTAAAAATGTGTGATAGCAAATAAATAGCGAATGGCTTGTTTAATTGATTAAGCACGAAAAGCAATTTTTATAAATAAAAATACGGTACGACTAGTATATAGTACTTAAGTAAAATTCAGAGCATGATTTTTGTTGTATTTAAAATGTTGTGTAACAAATTTTAGTGCTTTAGCCGTGTTTGTAGATATATATAGTCGGCTTGGAAAATGAATATTTGAGTGCTAAAATGATATATAATGTGGGTACAAAAATTATGCCATCAACAAGGTAAGAACATCGTGAGTGTGTTAGTATGTCTGTTTCGAGTATTGCTGTGATGTTTGTTAGTTTGAAAATTAGTTTGAAAAGGAACAAAAATGGAAAACCCGTTCATAGTTTATGTCGATAAATAATAGTCAATTTGAAAAGTGATTTTTATAAAGCGACAATAATATAGAACATGTGTTTGGGGTTTTAAAAAAAATTGAAGTACAAGTCGAGTAGATAAAAACACAACTTGGGTTTTGGAAAACAAATGCTGTTGCGTGTTCGTAGCCGCTCATTTTACCTACCTTGTCATTGCCAGCAGAGCCACGCGATGCCCATGTGTTCAGCTGTCTGTCATGGTTTAGTTATTGACTAGCGAGCGGACTGATCCACAGTGAGGACGGGACATCTCCCTGCCCTACTTTGCCGCTAGCCGACGCCGCTTGGACCCAGCTGCTCCTCTTCCTTATGTGTAGCATGTAACACCTCAGTGTTAAGCATGCACTAACATTTGGCTAATTATGAGCATAATACATCATCAAGCATCATAATCATACATGCATAATCATGTTAAATAATAACTGAAACAATGCTTTGAAACATATGAAACATGCTCATGAAACATGTATGTTGCATTACTGTTTAAATGAACCTAGGTCATGTTTGTGCTTGTAATGATGTTTAACATGATTGTTTGAGAGTACAAATGACTTAGAAATGTTTCACGTGCATTTTGGAGCAAGGTTGGTATTCAAATTTTCCCAAATTTTGCTTTTAAAAATAATATTCTAAAATAGGGTTTTTGATTTAAATTAACTTTAAATCTATAGTTCAAAATCTAATTGGATTTTGGCCTTACTCCTTTTGGCAAAGTTGTAGAGTATATTTTTCTGAGCAACTTTTATTTTGGGCCCAACTTTTGAAATTACTTTGAAAAGGTTTAAAAATTCATTTGGGAAAGAAAATATAAAGGAAAAATCATTTTCACCTTAATGGGCCGCCGCCTCCCTTTCGGCCCAGCAGCGCCCGGCCTGCATCCGCGCTCGCTCGCGCGCCCGCGCGCGCGCCGCGCCCGACCAGCGTCTGGCCACGGCCGTCGCATGGCCGTCACACGACGGCGATGGCATACGGGTGGCACCACGGCGGGCCGCGCCTCTCCACGCGCTCGCCTTCACCTGCCCGACCACGCCACGCTCCCCACTTGCCTCTCCACTTCGCCAGCCACAGCACAGCAGCCGCAGCTCCCACGCGCGCAGCGAGCTCCGCCACCGTGCGCCGTGCCTCGCTGGAGTTAGCTCACCTGACCACCCCAGCTCGCCGTCTACTGCTCCATCTCGCACTGAGCACTGCCTCCACCTCGCGCACCACGTGCTTGCCTCGGTAAGCCATGCGAAGCTCTCCTTCCCCGAGAATCTCTCGCCGGAGTGAGCTCCTCCTCATCAGAGATTGGCTCCGCGCGGACAGCCCCACTCGCTTCCTCTCCCTCCTCCCTTTCTCGCGCTTCAGGTCCACCGTGACCTCATCTTGCTCACGCGCACCTCATCGGGCCTCACCGTGGCCGGAGTCGGCATACCGCCGACGAGCCGCGCCACCGTGCCGCCATGGCCACTGGTGAGCTTGATTTCGAGCTTCTCTGGCCCCGCCACTTGCACTACCGTGTCCGCCTTGGCATGGTGGTCACGATGGTGGTGACCTCATCGCCGGCAACCTCGCCGACAGCGAGATCTCGCCGGTCAACCGCGAGCCCTGCTCGGGTTTGACTGATCGGTGGGGTCAATTGACCCGTTGGGTCCTGCCTGTCTGTCTCTTTGGAGCGGTTTTGGGTGTAGATCTGGGTGCATCTAGCCAATAGGGTCGGCTGGATTTTCGTTTTAAAAGAAAAAGATTTCTAGAAAATGCTTTTAAAGGCTTCAAAAATCCATAGTTTGCTCATTTTAGCTCCAAATCAAGCGAGACCAGTTTTGTTATGTTTCTTAGAAGTAGATCTACAATATAAAAATGCTACATGTCTGTTTTGTGATACTTTTGTATAAGGTTTTATTTAATTCTTGTATTTGCTGTTTTCTTGGAAAATGCTTAATAAATAGAATATACATAAGAAAAATATGATTCCAATTTGGTTAATCTATTCCTGAGATGTACTTTGTAGGAAAAATATATGTCATGCATGTTCTGTAGAGAAATATTGATGTGTAGTTCAAGTGCCTTTAATTGATGATTTTTGTTATTTTAATAGAGAGCAAAAATTGTATAAAACATGTGTATGATAATTTTTGTGCAGTGATTGTTTACTGTGTAGAACATAGGAAAAATATTAAATCTATTGTTTGATACTTTTCATAATACAAAGTATTTTCATGCTCATATTTATGTCATAGCTTGTCATTTTTGTATAGGCTATTTTACTTATCCAAATGCCATGAAAATTTTATGGTAGTCTACTTAGAGTAGTACTATGCTACTATAATTTTCTCAGATTTTTATGAGCACCAGGAATATATGTTGCTGTTGTAGCCCTAGTTTAAAATGAAATAAAATAATCTTCTTTAATGCATATTTAGTTAATAATGTTTACTTTGGTGTATCTTTGAAGCATCTTAACTTGTTGTGGTGACTTGGCATGTTAGTACAGTGGTTGTAGTAGTAGTATAGTAGTACATGTTCTTGGATGATGTTGGCTACCTTATAGAAGAGCTTTACTTCTACTACGTCCAATAAAGTTAAACATGTTCATCTACATTACATGCATCATGATCATTACATGTCATCTCTCCGATGCACCTATGCATAAGTGTGGGGTATTAACCCCTATACCCTTACGGCTAAGCTTGGGCTGGCCCGGATCAATGGGACCGGTCCACCGGAAAGACGCCGTGCGGCCCGGCCAACCTGATCGGAGTCCCGCACAAGGAGTCAAGGCGGATTTGGCGATCAAGCAGGATCCTGGTCGGTTAGAATAGGAATCCTTATCCGGCCGCATATGGTAATTATAACGGACTAGGATTGGTTTCTAGATCTGTAACCCTGCCCTCCGGACTATATAAGGCGGGCAGGGGATCCCTCTAAAAAACATCTCTCATTGACATACAACAATACAAATCAGACATAGGATGTAGGTATTACACCTTCTTGGCGGCCGAACCTGGATAAAACCTCATGTCTGTCTTGCGTCACCGTCTTGTTTGTGGCTTGCACACCTGTCTGCCAACAATCTACTACCTTGGGCGTACCCCTAGGTAGACTACCGACCATATTTTGTCGACAGTGGTGCGCCAAGTAGGGGGTGTGCGTACTGCTCTCCAAGCAAACAAGATGGTCATCATCTTTGGTTCCATGGCTACGCCGAACGGCCTCAGATTCACCGTCGGCCAGATCACCTAGACCACCGGCTACGACAACTCCATCGCCATGACCATGGAGGAGGCATGGATTCAGTCCGCGCCGACCACTACTTCACCTGCATCGGCTACGGCTCCGACCGCGACAGATACGGCTCCGACCACTATGGATATGGCTCCGACCACGATGGATCTGGCTCTGACCATGGTACATCTAGCTTTGACCACGCCTACGTCACCTTCAGCCACACCGACAACCCGTCATCTGCTTCCCCGCTACAAAGGGAAGCAGATCGACAACGCTGACCTGCTCGACTCCATCGATCGGGTCGGCACCAAACTCACCAAAACCCTAGCTCTGGTAAGTATGATTCAAAGTCAACCTAATGAGCAGGTAACTGCTCCCCATAACAGATCTACCCAACCAGCTCGGACCAATCGTCCTACACAACTTGGAACAGATCTCGTGGTCATATCTACTCCTGAGGGGCGCTCCGCTCGTCGCCAGCCGACCTTCGCAACGGGTCTCTAACTCTTCGAGTACGAAGCCTCAATGGAGAACCACCAGGTCCAGCCCTATGGCCTGCAAAATGCTACCTCCAGCTACGCGTACAACTTACAACGCCGCTCAGATCTGTGTTTTATGCGCCGACCTCGGCCGAAGCCATGCAACTTCGTTAACATGATTCGGATTGAAGATTATCGTGAAGGATCCGTCCACACGGTCCAAGAGGGTGACTCTAGCTCCTTGTCTAGCACCGCATCTAATGCCTCCGTCCACACCAAGCTCCAACATCACGGAGATGAAGGCATCGAATACGATCTGGATATCCCGGATCACGCCCCAGGGTTCCCGCAATTCCCGTCTTTCCCGCCAAGGCGAGGGGGTTTGATCAACGTTGTTAGCAATGACGAACCACCGGCAGTTGGCAAAATAGAACAAGAAAGGACTACACGCGAGGCACGCAACATTGATCGGTTTAATCGTCGGCAAATCGAAGCCGAAGCAGACCAGAAGGCATGGCGCATAAGGGTCCAGCCACGTGACCTCAACGATGCTTTCGATAGGGTGGGAGACAAACAAGTCTTTAGGACTCCAAGTGCTAACATAGCCATCGCCATGGTGACAATGCAACGGCTACCGGACACCCTGGAAACCTAAGTAGTTCGCGATGAAATACAAGCCTATCTGACGGCCGCTATGGCCCAGACCGCGGAGATCGCAAACCAAGCTCGGGCTCCATCCGTATCAGTCGAGTCAAGCCACAGCCACCAGCACCCAAGTCGTTCACAACCACTCAACCAACATGGCTCGCGCAACAACGATGGCCATGATGGTGGTCGGGATGACAACCGCCGTCGGGAGGACAACCGTCGCGACGTCCGGGACGATAATCACCGAGACAACCATGACAACCGCTGCGATAACCGCGGTCGCAGGGCTAATACAGATGGCAATCAAGACCGCCGCGACGGCAATAATGATCTCCGCCATTACCTCGGTGAACGTGACCTACGCACTCGCATCAACCAGAGAGCCGATGATCGAGCATCCCACGAAAGCTATCGCCGTATGGAGTATGACACTGCCCACGGTCTGCCGGGTTTGAAGCAGTTTACTCCACACCTTCGCCAAGTCATATGGCCCAAGAATTTCAAGCTTGAGAAACTTCAGAAGTATGACGGCAAAGAAAACCCCAAATTATGGGTCATGCTCTACAAAACCATGTGTAGGTCAGCCATGGCTGACGAGCACGTCATGTCCAACTACTTCCCAGTCGCTGTTGGCCATGCAGGTCACCAATGGCTGGTCAGCTTGCCGGGGAACTACTTTGATTCTTGGTAGGAGCTTAAGCAAGCCTTCATCGACAATTTCATCACTACTTGTGAACAACCAGGCAACAAGTATGATTTGCAACGGATCTAAGATTAGAAAGATGAGCCACTGTGTGAGTATGTTTGGCGTTTCTCGGAGATGCGCATCAAGGTCCTATCAATCTCCGACAATGAGGCAATTGAGGCTTTCATCACTGGCCTCCGCTTCCACAACGCCCTAAGAGATAAGCTCCTCCGGAAGAGACCTGAATCAGTCACAGCGCTCTTGGCCACCGCTAAGAAATATGCGGACGCCGACGACGCAAAAAGGATAATTGTTGAAGAAGCAGCAAGGGTTCCACGCTCCGACCACCCTCCACACCGCGATGATTCCCGCGGCAATCATGGTCGGAACGACAATTTTGACCGCCGCAACCAGCGCAATGACTCCTACGACCACCATGACCAACGTAATCAGCGGTGCAACCGCCGTGATGATTACAGGAGCAAGCATGCCCGGGAAGACGACGGCGAGGTCAATACCGTGAAAAAGGGTAGCGGATGTCGTAACTACGAAGATGACTACGCCAAAGCATTGAAGGGGCCCTGCCAGCTCCACCCTAAGTCAAACCATACCATGGAAAATTGCCACGTTCTCAAGTCTATCTATATGCGTCAACAGGCTCCGGACACATCCGACAAGCCTAACGATGTAGGGGAACATCGCAACAAGGATAACGACGACGACGATGTAGACCCTCGTCACAAGTACGTCAAGCCAACCGATCGCGTGCACACCATCATCGGAGGCAAAGTGTCCATCGAGACCAAGCAGGAACGCAAGCTGCTCGCCCATGCTTGTTTGAACGTGGCCAACGCCGATAACCTCGTCGCCGATCCATGGCTCCCTCTGTGGTCTCACCGCGAAATCTCTTTCAATAGGAAGGACCAATGGGCCGCAATACCAGAGCCAGGACGTTTTCCCTTGGTCCTTGATCCTTGTATCAACAAGGTCCAGTTCGACAGAGTATTAATCGACGGCAGCAGCTCCATCGATATACTGTTCAAGAACAGTCTGCCCGCCCTGAAGATAGATCAGGCAGATCTTAAGCCATATGAGGCACAGTTCTGGGGTGTTCTCCTCGGACAGAGCTCTACACCTCTTGGGCAGATCATGCTACCTGTGTAGTTTGGGACCCCAGACCACTTCCGCACTGACTACGTCAACTTTGTGGTCGCTGACTTCGATGGCACCTACCATGCTATTCTTGGTTGACCGTCGCTCACCAAGTTCATGGCCATACCTCATTACAAGTATCTGGTGCTCAAGATGCCTACCGAGAAAGGAGTCCTAACCCTTCGAGGCAATGTGTACGCCGCTTACACCTATGAAGACGACAGTTTCAAAATAGTAGAGGCCCACGACCTCTCTATTCGCATGGCCGAAACCATGCTCGACGCTAAGAAGACCTCAGCCGACCACCTAGAGATCCCAGACCTTGAGACTCCGTGCAAGAACATCAAGTCAAAGGGGCACAAGGTGATCTAGCTAGTCGACGGCGACTCCAGCAAAACAGCCCTTATCGGGGCCAACCTGGATCCCAAATAGGAAGACGCGCTCATCGGGTTCTTGAGGAGCAACGTGGATGTTTTCGCATGGAAACCTGCCGACATGCCTGGTGTACCTTGGAACTTGATCGAGCACTCCTTGAATGTCAACAGCAAGGCCAAACCTATCAAGCAGAAGCTACGACGGTTCGCTCATGACAAAAAGGAGGCGATTAGGGTAGAAGTGACATGACTTTTGGCAGCTAGATTTATCAAAGAAGTGTATCATCCGGAGTGGTTAGCCAACCCAGTTCTTGTACACAAAAAGAATAATGAATGGAGAATGTGTGTTGATTACACTGATCTCAACAAACACTACCCTAAGGACCCCTTCGGCTTACCTCGCATAGACGAGGTCGTAGATTCAACCACCGGTTGTGAGCTCCTTTCCTTTCTCGATTGCTACTCTGGTTATCACCAGATCGCTCTCAAAAAGGATGATCAGATCAAGACGTCTTTCATCACGCCTTTCGGCGCCTACTGCTACACGACTATGTCGTTTGGGCTCAAGAACGCCGGGGCTACATACCAACGCGCCATTCAGGCCTGCCTCGCAGACGAGATAAAAGACAACCTTGTAGAGGCCTATGTGGATGATGTAGTTGTCAAAACCAAGGAAGCACATACCCTTGTTGACAACCTAAAACGCACCTTTGCGGCCCTCAATACATTCTAATGGAAGTTAAACCCAAAGAAGTGCATCTTTGGTGTTCCTTCTGGTATATTGCTAGGCAACGTTGTCAGTTACGATGGCATACGCCCAAATCCGGAGAAAGTCAAAGCTGTGTTAGACATGAAGCCCCCAAAAAGGTGAAAGATGTCCAGAAGCTTACCAGATGCATGGCTGCTCTTAGCCATTTCATATCAAGATTTGGAGAAAAAGGGCTACCATTTTTCAAACTGCTCAAAGCATCTGAGAAGTTTGAGTGGTCAGAGGAAGAAGACGCTGCCTTCATGTAGCTAAAACAATACCTTACATCACGTTCGGTCCTCACTGCTCCCAGAGAAGATGAAACTCTCCTACTTTACATTGCAGCAACCAATCGGGTGGTCTCCACTACCATGGTGGTCGAGCGCGACAAGCCGGGCCACGCCTATAAGGTACAGCGGCCAATTTATTTCATCAGTGAGGTACTCAATGAATCCAAGACCAGGTACCCACAAATTTAGAAATTGCTCTACGCCATACTGATAACATCCCAAAAGTTGAGACATTACTTTGACGGATATCGTGTGGTGGTCATGACAGAGTACCCTTTGGGGGACATCATTCACAATAAGGATGCGAATGGGTGCATCGTTAAATGGGCAATGGAGCTATGCCCCTTCTCCTTGGAATTTGCAAGCCGTACTACAATCAAGTCTTCGGCACTCGTCGATTTTATCATCGAGTGGACAGACTTAAGCACGCCTACTTCTCCGGGATCCGACGAATATTGGACGATGTACTTCGATGGCTCTCTCAACATTGACGGTGCAGGAGCAGGTGTTCTTTTCGTATCACCATCCAAGGAGCAGCTCTGATACGTCCTCAGGATTTATTTCCTGGCATCTAATAACGCCGCCGAATATGAAGCATGCCTGCATGGTTTACGCATTGCGGTTGATTTTGGTGTTAAACGTCTCTATGTCTACGGAGACTTGGCTCTGGTCATCAACCAACTCAACAAGGACTGGGACATGACCAGCGAAAAGATGGACGCATACTGCAAATCGATACGAAAGCTAGAAGGCAGGTTCTACGGCATCAAGTACATACACGTGGTCTGGGACAAGAACTAAGCAGCGGATGCGCTGTCAAAGTTAGGATCATCCTGAGCCAAAATCCCGCATGGCGTATTCGTCCAAGACCTGCTCATGCCTTCCATCGTAGAGGAAGATTCCACGGTCGATGAGGCTCCGGACCAGCAATTGGTGGCTACGGTTCCGGCGCCGAGCACAACCGAGCCACCTTCGACCACTCATGAGCCTAACTGGAGAGTACCTTTCATCAAGTACTTAACAGACAGCAGTGGTTATACTGATTGGATAGAAAACGAGCGCCTGATGCATCGCAGTAAGCAATATCTGCTTGTCGATGGCAAGTTATGGCACAAAAATGCAAAGGAGGAAATCTTGATGAAGTGTATAACCTAGGAGGAAGGTGAACATCTCCTAGACCAAATCCACTCTGGCTCCTGTGGCAACCACGCGGCCTTAAGAACACTGGTCGGTAAGGCTTTCTGAGCAGGGTTCTATTGGCCGTCAGCAGTAGCCGACACAGAGAAGCTAGTCTGCCACTGTGAGGGTTGTCAGTTCTTCGCCAAGAGAATCCACGTACCAACACATGAGATCCAGACAATTCTAGCCTCTTGGCCCTTCGCATGCTGGGGACTGGATATGATCGGGCCTTTCAAACCGGCTCCTGGGAAATTTACATGCGTCTTCGTGCTGATTGACAAATTTTCTAAGTGGATAGAATACATGCCTCTAGTACAGGCATCCTCAGAGAAGGCTGTCACGTTCCTCGACCAGGTCATCCACTGTTTTGGTGTACCCAACAGCATCATCACCGATCTAGGTACTCAGTTCACCGAGAACGCTTTTTTGGGACTTCTGCGATGAAAGGAGCATAGTAGTAAAATACGTCTTGGTGGCGCACCCTAGAGCTAATGGACAAGTCGAGCGGGCAAATGGCATGATCTTGGGCGCATTGAAGAAGAGGATGTATAGAGAAAACGATAAAGCTCCCGGAAGATGGCTCAAAGAGTTACAAGCCGTGGTCTGGGGCCTCAGAACTCAGCCCAGTCGAAACACCGGCATCTCACCATACTTTATGGTTTACGGCGCTGAGGTAGTCCTCCCACCAGATATAGCTTTTAGATCAGCATGGGTAGAGAACTTCGATGAAGGCAAGGTCAATGAAGTACGGGAGCTAGAAGTGAACAGCGCACAAGAGAAAAGGCTCGACTCTTGTGTACGTACGGCCAAGTACCTTGCTGTTTTGCGTAGGTATTATAACAAGAACGTTAAAGAGGGTTTCTTTGTGGTCGAGGACCTGGTCCTGAAGTGGAAGATGAACCAGGCTGGTGTCCATAAACTCGCAACCCCATGGGAGGGACCCTTCATGATCAAAGAAGTCACACGACCAACGTCTTACAGGTTAGCTCACCTAGATGGTACGGACGTACCAAACTCTTGGCACATCGACAAGCTTAGACGTTTCTACGCTTAACTACTAAGATATGTACTCCTCTTGTACTTTCAATTTACTTCAATAAAGCAATTATGATTCCTCCGACCACTCTAATGTGTCACTCCGAATTTTATGGTTATTCTAACTTAGCCAATACAAGCCAACCACCACTCCTTCTACGGTTTCAATGCAGGCCTTGTCTCTAGTTCCTGCCAACACATGCATGGGATCCGCTCTCTACATTATGGGTGATCGGCAGGTCCCCCTTGGTTTGCCTTGTCCGCGTCTACGTGTGCATAGGTCATCGTACCTCGTACTCTGACCACATGGCAAATTAAGGCCGCATAAACCTTCCAGGATGATGTGTCGAGCAAAATGGTACAACTAAATAGAATGTTAACATGTTCTCACTTAGTTACACCAACATAAAGTTTCAAGCTTAAATACGTTTTATACAAAGCAAACAAGCTTATAATGATATACAGTTATGTTATTACAAGCTTGCCTAAAGAGGCTCAAGTTTACAATAACACAACTATGTCCTCCTTCTACAGCTCTAAGCCTATTACATTGGCTGGTTGGGGCGCGTGGCACTTACTGCTCACCGATTCCGACATCCTACTCGAGTCTCAGGGACTTGTGCTGGTCGAGCTGAAGGGGATGGCCCCGTCGATGCCTAGCTGGTCGAGACCACAGGCTTCGTTGGTTGGTTTGCAACTGATGGCATTTCCAGCTGACTTATCAATGGCGTACCCTGTACAGGTGCTGTCCCACCTCCACACAGGTTAATGTCGCCAATTATCTTTGACGACAAGTCCAGCTAGGCCATCCGAAGCTCCTCTGCCTTGTCTGGGTCTACCTCCTTCGGGTACCCAGCCTCCAGGCGCTTGAGATCGATTAGGGGGTAGTGAGCACATACCATACTTAGTACATGGGCACCCGTATACTCATCCGCCTCCTTCATGAACTCTTAGAACCATCCCCACGCTTGTCGACATCTCTCGACTAGCCCAAGCTAGGGCGTCTTTGGCTCTTCCTCTGCGAGCGCTGGGTCGATAAGGTCGAGGACGGGGACAATGCCAGTTGCCACTTCTTGGCACCGGTTCTTCCATGTGTCTCGCTCCTCGGTGGCCTCGAGGCATCGTGCTTTCCAGCCATCATGCTCTTTGATCATGGCCTCCAAATGCTTCTTGGCATTAACTTTCAAAACTGAACACCATATGATACATCAAAATGTTATTGCACGACAAGACAAGGCGGGCAACAGAATGCGAAAGGTGGTCTGGAATACTTACTTTTTAGTTCCTCATTCATTTTGGTGGTGTGGTCCTGGAGTTGAGACTGGCTGCGTGCTAGTTTCTCATTATCTTCCTTCAGACGACCACACTCTACGGTCATGCGGCTATTCCCCTCTTGGAGGCGGGTTACTTCAGCTTCTAAGCCTACATTACAGCTGTCACTACCAACAACACAACAATACATGTTACACACTTGCTGTGATAAAGTGACAACTTACTTATTCTTTCCCGCTCTTTGTTATTAAGCTGCCTGACCAGGTCCTGGTTCTGTGCCTCTAGCTCTGCCGTCTTCTGGTCGGTGGCTCCAAGTTGGCGGCGCAAGTGTTCCACCTCGGCCACCAGTTCTTTATTATTTGCCGTGATTCCCTCAATCTGATCGAAGCACCTCTTTCAGTACCTCGCGGTCTTCATCAAGTCCTGCACATAAATAAGCTAAGTCAGACAGATCGACTACATAACAGGGTCAAGTGGTTAAGCCAACATACCTGGACTTCTGTTACCAGACGCTTTGTCGCCCGTTTGACTCTTAGGGTCTCTTCGACCTCTAGGATTTCTTCGTGCATAACCCATTCGTTGTTCCACCGGCACGACACATATACATGTTGTCGCTTATCTTGGGGACGGCCCAGGACCTCTTCTACTTCGTCCTCTTCAGCCTCTTGTTCGGGAGGCAGCGCTGGTCTGGAGTCTGTAGTCTCCATGACCACCAGGGCTTTTCCATGAGCCGTTGCATCTGCAAGAGTGCTCTCTACCACTTTTGGCTACTGCTCCTCGGCTTGATCTGGCTCCCTTGGCGCCAAGGTATCCGCCTCAGCAAGTTTTGTGCTCGGAGCACTGGTGCTCTGCTCGGCTGTCTTCTCGACCAGCCGCTCGGGGACTAATGTCCGGTCGTCCGCCTGCTGAGGTCCTGGCAGAGTTCCTTCTATAGGCTCCTCCATGGCTGGCTGCCGGGCAGTTTTTTCCGCCATTGCTGGCAAAGTTGTGCCGCACCTAGCTAGCTGGTCGGGGTTCTCGGTGGACGCTGACCTAATTTATCAAAGAAAAGTTCAGAAGATAATAGCATTCAATACAAATTACAAGCTTACATCTAAGTTATAGATACTTACAGCTTCGAAGCACGGAATGATGTGGCGAAGGAGCGTCTCCTCGACCGCCCTTGCTCCGCGTGCTCAGCAGGTTCCACCAGAACTCTTTCCACCACCGGTACAGGCATCGGGGCTTGATGCTCGGCATTTCCTTCGCTTGTCCTCTATGTTGCAGTGGTCGGTGATGCGATCACTGCTGGCACAGAGGAGGTACCCTGCTCCATTGACCCCATTTGTCTCCTCCTCTTTCAAGGGACGAGCCGGAAGATGTCCGCATCTTCTGCTTCATCGTCCGAGAGGGGGAAGATGGCTTGGCGTCGTTTGTTGGCAGCTAGACGCTTGCCAGCGGCTCTGGTCAACGCATCCTCCACAGCCTCGAGTGCCGCCTAGTGGACGTCGTCGGTCCTGGCGCTGGTCGGGGCAGCTGGGCCGGCAACTTGTGGCCAATCCACACCGGGGGGGCGGAGACACGAACACTGCTGCCCGATCATGACCATTAATCTGAGACACATAATGGAGACAACAGTCAATTTCTTGTTACAACATGACTCTATAGTTAAAAGGAAGCATCATTTACCTTTGATGGAGGTCGGGCCAACTTGAAGGCGTGCTCGATGTCGTTCAGCCTGACATAATTGGGATTGGCCAGGTTGAATAGCTCCCTAATCCTAGCCTTGATTTCTGTCTTGTCGAGCGCCTCTTTCCTGGTCCTTATTGGATCTGCGCTCCCCTGGTACTCGAAGCCAGGATGAACCCTCTTCTAGCAAGGCTGGATCCTTCGGCTGATGAAGTTCCCGACCACACTTGGGCCATCTAGATTTCCCCACGGGATCATCTCGAGCAGTTCAGCGATCTGCTCTAGGTTTTCGGGCTTCTCTATCCAGCTATTCTTCTTCTCCGGAATCAGCCCCACGTCGCACAGGGTGATGGTGTTTGGCTCTTCATGGATGTAGAACCATTTCTTGTACCACTCGTCTAGTGAGGTGTTCCAGGGGTAGTGCAAGTATTGGGCTTTTATACCGTCGCGTAGATTCAGGTAGACGCCTCCGGCTATCTTTGAGCCACCGCTCCCTTTCTTCCAAAGACAGAACAGGTGGCGAAAGAGGTCGAAATGGGGCTAGAAGCCACCATAAGCCTCACAGAGATGGATGAAGGTGGAGACAAGAAGAATCGAGTTGGGATGCAGATTGCAAATCCCAATCTCGTAATACAAGTAGAGACCCTGAAGGAAAGGGTGCACTGGAATCCCAAAACCCCGTTTGAAGAAGTCTTCAAAAACCACAATCTCACCTGGTTGTGGATCGGGGAAGCTTTCTCCTTTCGGTGCACGCCATCCCATGAGTGCCTTGTTGTGGAGCACTCCCATGGCGACGAGGTCTTTGATGGTCTGCTCATTGCTCTGTGACTTCCACCACTCCTTCGCCATGACTCCGCCTTTCTTCTGGGTGTCTCTCTTTGCCATTAGTCTGTCCTTACTAAGAGGGTGGATGTAGTGGCGAGGGGATTGGTGATGATTTTTGGAGGAATAGGGTTCGGTGAGAGGAAGAAGAAGGTTGCGGCGGCGAATGACAATGGGGAACGGTATGAGTAACTTACCAGATCTACATTATAAATAACAAAGAGCTCCGTCGTTTCATCCGCCCGAGATTATTGGGAGACGTGCGCACGCGCCGCAGACGATTGTTCACACAACCTCGAGATCTACATCAATAAACGCGCCACTTCGTTACCAGTGTACGCACCTCTTCGTTGATAGTGAAAGAGGGCCTACACTAACGCACCTCTATACTGGTGCCAAGCGACTGTTTGCTAGAAAGGAGTAAGAAGACAGAATGACGTACTATACCCATCTGCTTTTTTGACCAGGCATGTCAGACTGGACTTGACAGAGAAAGGAGATAAATAAATACACCAAATAAATACATCAATGGTGTTCGTATTTTCGATGCTTGTTTTGTGCTCAAGGATGGATCAGACTCCTATAATGCTCGGGGACCGCCCAGACTACTGCTGTGCTCAGGGATTGCTCAGACCACTCCCGTGCTCGGGGACTGCCTAGACCACTCCCGTGCTCGGGGACTGCCCAGACCATTGATGTGCTCGGGGACTACTCCGACCACTACCGTGTTCAGGGATTGCTCCGACCACTGACGTGCTCGGGGATTGATCCGACCACCACCGTGCTCGGGGACTGCTCCGGCAACTGATGTGCTCGGGGACTATCTCGACCACTGCTTGGAGAATGGTTCTCCTCGACTACATGTGATTTGTACTCACATACAGTTGAGAGACATTTATTTAGACCTTGCTACAAGGCTCATATTTCGCCTTTCAGCAAGCTCGGGGACTACGTCGGTACGATGCACCTGCTGGTGCATCTTATATCGCCTGTACAATGATTGGATTTTTGACTTAGGTGGAAATTCTTTTTTAGACCCTGGCACCACGTGCCTGTGTCACCTACTACCAGGCTCGGGGACTAAGTGGGCACACTTCACCTTGTGGTGAATGTGTTTTAATTGACCCCTGTGCTTTGAATGATTGTAAGGATTATCAACGTGCTCGGGGACTGTCCCGACCACTGCTCGGAGAGTGGTTCTCCTCGGCTACATGTGAGTTGTACTCACGTATAGTTGAGAGACATTTATTTAGACCTTGCTACAAGGTTCATGCATCGCCTTCTAGCAAGCTCGGGGACTACGTCGATACGATGCACCTACCGGTGCATCTCGTTTTTGTTTGTACGACAATTGGGTTCTCAACTAAACTGGGAATTGTTTTTAGACCCTGGCACCACGTGCCTACGTCACCTACTACCAGGCTCGGGGACTAAGTGGGCACACTTCACCTTGCAGTGAATGTGTTTGTTTTTTCGACCCCTACGCCTCTGATGTTCAAGGACGCTATGTTTCAAGACCATTTACATTTCTTTTCAGAAATACAAGTGGGCACACTTCTCAGGATAGAAATCTTTTTCTTTTTTCTTAAGAGCACCATACATTCTTTGGACAACCTACTTCTCTGGTGATGGTGGTGGTTAGAGACGTTAAGGACTCAAGCTCTACTTGTCGGAGAAGGTTAAAATGGCGTGTCGCAGCATAATGCATGATGCTCGGGGACTAGCTGTGGGGGTATTAACCCCTATACCCTTACGGCTAGGCTTGGGCCAGCCTGGATCAATGGGTCCGGTCCACCCGAAAGACGCCGTGTGGCCCGGCCAACCTGATCAAAGTCCCGCACAAGGAGTCAAGGCGGATTTGGCGATCAAGCAGGATCCTGGTCGGTTAGAATAGGAATCCTTATCCGGCCACATATGGCAATTATAATGGACTAGGATTGGTTTCTAGATCTGTAACCCTGCCCCCCGGACTATATAAGGTGGGTAGAGGATCCCTCTAAAAACATCTCTCATTGACATACAGCAATACAAATCAGACGCGGGACGTAGGTATTACGCCTTCTTGGCGGCCGAACCTAGATAAAACCTTATGTCTGTCTTGCGTCACCGTCTTGTTTGTGGCTTGCGCACCTGTCTGCCGACAATCTACTACCTTGGGCATACCCCTAGGTAGACTGCCGATCATATTTTGTCGATAATGAGCACTTATACATCTGCATCATATAGGATCGTAGGAGGAGTTGCTAGTAGCAGTTCAGGAAGAGCAGACCGGGATAGATCCACAAGAAATCTAGGCACAGGAGGTGCTAGAGGAAGAGGAGCAAGGAGAGGACTTGCTCGAGTGCGTGGATCATCAACCTAGTTCGTTTGAACGAGGCAAGCCCTGGAGCATTCTAAGCCTCCTACTTTATAAAAGTAATTCTTTCTATATATGAGTTCATATATTGTTGCATTAAATTGTAGGAGTTGATTGAAACCGTTGATGCATTTATTACTATCCTTGCCTACCTTATTACCTTTTACCCTGTTAGGTCAGGATCGAATAACTGCTTAGCCTTTCTTAGACCGGTAGCGATCGGTGATGTTCGGTCACCTACATTTATAGGTGGTTACTGGAAGAATTTAGCTATGGAAAGAATGATATCCTAGAATTAACCATGTGTGATGGATAATTGGAGACCGGATGAAAAAGTTGGAGGCAACCAGATAGGGTTCTGGGGTGCTGTTAGTTTTCTGTCTATGTCAATTAAGGACCAATCGTTGCTTGTCCCTCTTGTCATGTTGAACGCATGCCTCACATTTAGCTGGCCAAATAAAGTACCTTTCGACCGCAAAGCTAGTGACACTATTCAAGCCGGGATAAACTCGGATTGGCAGACTGGTGCTAAAGGGGGTATGACGGGGACACGAAGAGTGAGCCCAAGGTGCATCTTGGCTATTGGGTGGTCCCTGGGTAGTGCGGTCCATGACTGTTACCCCGCGGCTACTTAGAAAGTGTCATTAGTGATCTGTAGCTCACTTGATAGGTGAGTGTGGTTTGTGTGAGGAATAAATCATCAGCTGGTTAGGAATCGATTCGAATCGCCATCGCTCCTGGATAGTGAGCACTTGACTCAAGCTACAGCATCATAGTAATTATGATGGAACACTGATGGTTATCTAGATGGTATGGGATATGCTAAATCTAAGTTGGTAACTGGCTGTTATTGGGTAATCAAGTGATTGCTATAGTATAGGTGCTTACCTAGATGGATAGGTCATAATAAAGATGATGCAAAGTACTTAAAATGGTTTCTTCATGATAGCTTATGCTTTTCGCAAATGAGTCAGCTAGCCCACTAAAGAAAGCCTTGCATAATCCTTGGTGTCGCTTTATTTTGGTTTAAGACGGGTAAGTCTAGCTGAGTACCTTCTCATACTCAGGGCGTTGTTCCCATTGTTGTTGAAGATGGTCAAATGTACTATGGCTATTACATTAACTGCCTATACCTGGCGATGGGTGACAACTAGGACCAAGGGCAATGGTCACTCCATATCTCTCATCTGATGCTTTTATTGGAGATGACTACCTGCTGGCACTGTATCTGAACCAAAAGTGTGTGTGTGGCTTTAAAACTATTTGCTTCCGCTATTTTAGTTTGAACTTGGGTTGTAATAACTTTATGTTCTAAACTCTGATGTATCCAACTGTCATTGCGAACTTTATGTAACATGTGACGGTAATGGCTAAACTTGTACGATCTTAGTTTGTATGTCGATTGGTTTGAAATCCTTCATGGTTTCACGGACTATCAGGTTATACGGGCTTAAGTTTGCTAAATTATCTGCTTCGATGGAAGATTTCCTTACTTAATCTCGTATAATTGGTCGGTTCTGTTACAGCTGGTATCGGAGCAAGGTTTAGCAGGTTACTGTTCCCATGAGTATTTAAAACCAAAATTGTGTTTAAAACTGAGTTTTAAAACTTAATAGTGTGCTAGTGGTCATATCCTGTATGCCCAGTTAAGGACTCTAGGTGGCTTATTTAAGTACTGACTTGGGGGCCTTTGCATCATATTTCTATTTCGTTACTCATACGGCGTGCTATTGTATGAGTGCTATTCACTTGAGTGGTAATGTATGGATCCATTGCCTCTACGCCTCAGTAAGTGAGAGTTGTGAGAGCATGATTAGATACACTGCTGATCTAGGGAAGTGCTTATATGATGCCAGATTATTTACATGCCATACGCGTGTTTGTATGAAGGTATCCAATGTGTGGGGAATTCCATCCTGTGGTGATGATGCTGTCGATAGGACGATGGTTCGGGTAGTTGCTACCGTTGTACGCGTATCTAGGGATGCATGTAGAGCGAGTAGATTACGTTACTGCTTTCGTGCATATTTTTCATATTGTCAGGGTTTGGGCTGAAGTGGATCTTTTGCTGGTACATAACAGCGCTATCATGTAGTACATATTAGCTATGTTTATGAGAGACCGTTGTATGCCACCGTCTATGCCGCTAGCAATTGTTATTTTTCCTAAGTTTGTGAGAACGTATGGAACGCGCATGCATCATGTTGTTACATATCATTCATGGCATTGTTCCTCCTCTCATAAGTTGATTATCTCATTTTGATAAAAATGACAACTTAACCTTGTTCTCACATGAGTAATAAAACAAAATTTGCTACAGATGGCACGCACAAAGCAGACCGCTCACAAGTCCACCAGAGGCAAAGCTCCCCGCCATCAGCTTGCTCCACGTACCCATCAGCACCACACGTTTCTTGGAGAGTTTGGGATGCCTACACTCTTATGGAGAGTGCTCAGCTATGTAGGCTATCATGATGGAATGGAGCCCCTCTATTTCTAGACAAATGAGCAGTTGGGGGAAGGTCTCTTGGTTACTGTGGAGGCCATTGTTTGTCCTCGAGGTGACGGTTCTGAGTGGACTGGTTAGCGTTATGAGTCAACTAGTAGGACCGCTGAAGAAGCAGCTGATAGGGTAGCCTTTGGGATACTGAGGGATATCATGGATCATTTTCCTTAGGAGTTGGCAGCTGCTATAGTTGGAGTCTTTCTGAGGGGTAACCCCTCCACTAACTCATGGCAGCAAGCAAGAGGAAGATCTCTAGAGATTGGTGCAGCAGAAGGATAGAACAGTGATAACCCTGCTATGAGCGCCATGTTCATAGTAATGAAGGCTTTCGATGGAGTAGAAGGTAGCCTAAGACATGTGTCTGGTGCTCTTGGTCATGCCTGCGAGGACCGACGTCAGCTTCAGAGGGATCACGACGTAGAGATTGAGAGGCTCAATGCAGAGATGGCTCAGTTGACTCGTCAGAGGGATCGGGCGACCTAGAGGACTAGAGTCTATGAGGGAGACGTACGTGCACTGAGAGAGCAGGTTGAGTGTTTGACCACCGCCAACAGGAACGCTGAGCGCATGTTGATCCATGTGCTCCACTAGAGGAATGAAGCCTGGTCTACAGAAGATGTTCTGAGAGCTCGACAGGTTGAGCTGGAGCAGCAGCTGGCCAATGCAGAAGAGTACAACAACAACCTACATGAGGAGGTTCATCAGCTGAATAACCAGCTCCACCCTTACGTTCCTCCTGGAGCAGCAGAGATGGATCTAGATGAGGACGAGGATCTTGAAGAGCCTGAGGCACTAGTTGATGATGACAACGATGATGTGGATAGCGACAATGTCGACATCTCTGACTTAGACAGCGACCACGATGAGTAGGCTAGTAGTTGTTGCGCTAGCTACTAGGGTTTCGTTTGCGATGACCTTTTGCATGGTTGGCGTGTCTGGCATGTAATAATGAGTAGAAAGACTAAGACCTTGATGTAATGTTGGAAAACTTGGATGTGTTTGTGGCGATATCTGAACGTCAAAAGTCTAGAGTATGTATGCTGGCAATTTGGTTGTAATGGACGCGATGTGTGTGCTTAAGTAATCTAATTAGTGATGTTGTGTTAATTGGAATGACTTATTGTGCTCCTGTTTTATTATATGAATTTATTCTCTCCAGTGAATTTAGTACGGCATAATTTTTCATTCACCTGCAATTTCTACAACATTGCCTAATAATTACTTTTGCTAAAATATGCAGATGCCGAACACTCGTCGTACCGTGTATGACGCTACTAAGGTAGGTGGTAGTGCCGCTAGGAATGAGAACTATGATCCACCACCACCTCCTCCTCCCTCGTACACTGTGAAACAGTTCTTCGCATAGTTCCTTGGAAGTCAACGCAACATGGAGGGCATGCAGCAGAACATGGAAGCTGCATTGTGCCACATTGCTGACAACACCCACCATGGGTTAAACCCAGGTGGACATGAAGCGAATCAGCATAGCAGTTTCAAGGACTTTATGGACACCAGACCACCAATTTTCAAAGAAGCGGCAGAGCCATTGGATGCAGAAGAGTGGATAAACACCATGGAAGATAAGTTTCATGTTCTAAGTATGACAGAAGTGTTGAAGACTGAGTATGCAACTCACCAGCTACAAGGCCCTACAGGAATGTGGTGGAAGCACCACCGCACCACTTTTCCCCAATGCCCATATTATTTGGAGGGAATTCACTAAGGCTTTTCGTGGAGTTTACATTCCATCTGGTTTGACAGAGATGAAGTTTGGAGAATTTCTAGCACTGAATCAAGGCACTAAGACTATGACACAGTATCTACATGCATTCAACAATCTAAGTCGCTATGCCTCTGACATGGTGAATACCGATGCCAAAAAGATTGCTAGTTTCAAGAGAGGTCTGAATCCCAAGATGATGAAGCACGTGGGTACCAACACAAGAACTGGTTTCAATGACTTTATTAGTGACTGCTTAAAGCAAGAAAAGAACAATAATGTATATGCTACATCCAAGACTCGTAAGAGGGATTTTGAGTCAGGTCTGTCCCAGCCAAGGGCCCTAATGGCAAATCATTCTGTGTATCGTCTGCCTGCCCCTGGTGCAAGGTTCAGGCCACCCTAGCGGAGGAATCAGAATGCCCAGCAACCTCAGAGGAATCAGAAGCCATTCAAGATGGCGGTGCCACAAGCCAAGACCGGACAAGACAGTTCATCTGGAGCTGCTACTAAAGTAAGAGGACCGTGTTTCAACTACAATCAACCTGGGCACTTTGTGAAGTTTTGCCCATATCCCAAGAAGCAGCAGAATTAGTACCAAGCTCATGTGCACCACACCACCATTGATGACATCCCAGAAGGAGAGCCCATGATAGCCGGTATGTTTTCTATCAACAATCATCCTGCAGTCATTTTGTTTGATTCTAGATCATCTCATTCATTCATAAGTCAAGCATTTGCAAGAAAGTATGAACAAAAGATAGTTAAATTGGAATATGCTTATTGGATAAGTTTAGCTGGGGCTAATCTATTAACTAATCAGACAATCCAGGGGGTAACCCTGAGTATAGCAAATAGGCAGTATAAGCTTAACTTGATAGTTATGCCAGGGCTAGTTCTAGATGTGATTATGGGAATGAACTGGATGAATAAGATGTGAGTAGTAATTGATGTTGGAGGAAGAAGCATTTCTCTTAAGGAACCTGTTGGAGAAGGTACATTTCAAGTAACCTTACCTCGGAGAATAGATCTAGCCAGCACAACTTATGCAGTCCAAACTACTCTTCTAGCCAAGATTCCAGTAGTGTGCGAGTTTCCGGACGTGTTTCCAGATGAGTTACCCGATCTTCCACCGGACAGAGATGTTGAGTTTACCATTGAGTTAATCCCTGGAACACCACCGATCTCAAGAAGGCCTTATCGGATGCCTCCAAATGAATTAGCTGATTTGAAGAAACAACTCCAAGATCTATTGACTAAGGGTTTAATTCGTCCAAGTTCATCAGAATGGGGATGTCCTGCACTGTTCGTGAAGAAGAAGAAGGATAACTCCTTATGGATGTGCGTGGACTACCAGCCACTAAATGCGGTGACAATTAAAAACAAGTATCCTCTACCTCGGATTGATATCTTGTTTGATCAATTGTCAAAAGCCAAGGTGTTCTCTAAGATAGATTTAAGATCAGGGTACCATCAGATCAAGATTAGACCACAAGATATACCCAAAACCGCGTTCTCCACTAGATATGGTTTGTACGAGTATCTTGTCATGTCCTTTGGTTTGATAAATGCACCTGCATACTTTATGTATCTGATGAATTTGGTCTTTATGCGAGAGTTGGATAAGTTCATGATTGTGTTCATTGATGACATTCTAGTATACTCAGAGAACGAACAAGATCATGCAGAGCATCTAAGAATTGTTTTGACTAGACTCAGAGATCACCAGCTGTATGCTAAGTTTAGTAAATATGAGTTCTGGCTAAAGACAGTTCCTTTTCTCGGTCATGTGTTATCTGAGAATGGAATCTCAGTGGATCCTAGTAAGGTACAAGAGGTTATGGACTAGAAGGCACCAAGCACAGTTCATGAGGTTCGGAGTTTTCTTGGATTAGCCTGTTACTATCGTTGTTTTATACCGAACTTCTCAAAGATTGCCAAGCCAATGACAAGTTTGCTACAGAAGGATCATAAGTTCATTTAGACAGAAGAGTGTGAGGCAGCTTTCCACACCTTGTGGAATTTGCTAACCACTGCTCCTGTTCTAGCGCAACCAGATATAGAGAAGCCATTTGATGTGCTTTGCGATGCATCAAAGAATGGTTTAGGATGTATTCTGATGCAAGATGGAAGGGTCATTGCTTATGCCTCACGCCAGTTGAGGAAGCATGAGGTTAACTATCCTACGCACGATTTAGAGCTTGTGGCCGTTGTGCATGCTCTAAAGATTTGGAGACACTACTTGCTTGGGAATGTGTGCAATATCTTTACAGATCATAAGAGTCTCAAGTACATATTTAATCAGTCTAAGTTGAATATGCGACAGAGAAGATGGTTAGAGCTGATAAAGGATTATAATCTGAATGTGCACTATCATTTGGAAAAGGCAAATGTAGTAGCAGATACCTTAAGTAGGAAGTCACATTCTCTTGCTGTGCAACCGTTGTTTGAAGATGGGTTCAATTTGTTGCATCCTGCTGTGTTGCATAATATCCAGGTTAGTTGTACCTTAGAGAGCAAGATCATTGAGGGTCAGAAAATAGATAAGGGAATATTCCATATCAAGGAGAAAATGAAGAAAGAACTGACCAAGCACTTTAGAGTGGATGAACAAGGAGTGTTATGGTTTAAGGACCGTCTGGTTGTACCTAAAGATCGAGAGCTCAAGAACAAATTGATGGATGAAGCTCATCACTCTAAGTTGTCTATCCATCCTGGAAGTAGCAAAATGTACCAAGAATTGAGACCTCATTATTGGTGGACGAAGATGAAGAAGGATATTGCAGCGTATGTTGCTCGATGCGACATGTGTTGTAGAGTGAAAGCTCTTCACATGAGACCCACAGGAATGTTGCAACCTTTGTCAGTACTAGATTGGAAATGGGATGATATAAGTATGGATTTTATCACCGGTATTCCCACCACACCAAAGGGGAATGATTCAATTTGGGTGATTGTAGATCGCCTTACCAAATTAGCTCACTTTTTACCAGTCAAGAACACTTTTCGACCCCCTCAGTATGCTAAGAAGTACATTGCAGAGATTGTCCGATTACATAGTATACCAAAGACTATCATGTCTAACCGTGGGTCACAGTTTACCGCTCATTTTTGGGAGCATCTTCATAAAGGTTTGGGTACTAGCTTGGTTCATAGTACAGCTTACCACCCACAGATAGATAGGCAGATAGAGCGAGTTAATGCTATTCTAGAAGATATGCTTAGAGCTTGTGTGTTATCATCTAGGGGTTCATGGGAATCATGGTTACCTTTGGCAGAGTTCGCTTACAACAACAGTTACCAAGAGAGTATCAAGATGGCTCCATTTGAAGCATTGTATGGCAGGAAATGTAGGACACCGTTGAATTGGGTTGAGCCTGGAGAGAGAAGGTTTTACGGAATCGATTTTGTTGATGAGGCTGAGAAAAAGGTCCGTATTATCCAACAAAATATGAAAGTGGCACAGTCACGTTAGAAGGGTTATGCCGATAAGAGGAGACCACAAGAATTTCAAGTTGGTGACTATGTCTATTTGAAGGTTACTCCAATGAAGAAAGTACAACGGTTTGGAGTAAAGAGAAAACTTGCTTCTAGGTTTGTAGGACCATACAAGATCATAGAGAAGAAGGGTCCCATGGCTTATAAGTTATAGTTACCAGAAGCAATGGGTTTGATATTTCTAGTCTTACATGTATCACAGTTGAAGAAGTGCTTGCATGTTCCGGAAGAAAGAATAGAACCTTAGAGCATTCGGCTCAAATCAGACTTGGAATACCGTGAGCAACCGGTTCGAGTTTTGGACACTAAGGACCGAGTCACTCAGAATAAAGTGGTAGGAACATATAAGATATAGTGGAGTCATCACGATGATGGTGATGCGACATGGGAAATAGGAGAATATCTGGAAAACACTTATAAGGATTTTTATAACAAATGGTTCGTAACTCAAAATCTTGGGACGAGATTCTTATAAGGGGGAAGGGCTGTAACATTCAGTGTTAAGCATGCATTAACATTTGGCAAATCATGAGCATAATACATCATCAAGCATCATAATCATACATGCATAATCATGTTAAATAATAACTAAAACAATGCTTTGAAACATATGAAACATGCTTGTGAAACATGTATGTTGCATTAATGTTTAAATGAACTTGGGTCGTGTTTGTGCTTGTAATGATGTTTAACATGATTGTTTGAGAGTACAAATGACTTAGAAATGTTTCATGTGCATTTTGGAGCAAGGTTGGTATTCAAATTTTCCCAAATTTTGCTTTTAAAAATAATCTTCTAAAATAGGGTTTTTGATTTAAATTAACTTTAAATCTATAGTTCAAAATCTAATTGGATTTTGGCCTTACTCTTTTTGGCAAAGTTGTAGAGTACATTTTTCTGAGCAACTTTTATTTTGGGTCCAACTTTTGAAATTACTTTGAAAAGGTTTAAAAATTCTTTTGAATGAATTTGGGAAAGAAAATAAAAAGGAAAAAATTATTTTCACCTTAATGGGCTGCCGCCTCCCTTTTGGCCCAGCAGCACAGGCCAGCCCAGCCTGCCTCCGCGCTCGCTCGCCCACCCACGCGCGCGCACACCGCACCCAACCGGCGTCAGGCCGCGGTCACCGCGTGGCCGCCGCACGCCGGCGACGGCGTACGGGTGGCACCTCGGCAGGCCCCGCCTCTCCACGCGCTCGCCTTCACCTTCTCGACCGCGCCGCGCTCCCCACTCGCCTCTCCACTTCGCCAGCCACAGCACAGCAGCCGCAGCTCTCGCGTGGGCAGCGAGCTCCGCCACCACGCCCCGCGCCTCACCGAAGTTAGCT
Source organism: Miscanthus floridulus (assembly GCF_019320115.1). NCBI lineage: Eukaryota > Viridiplantae > Streptophyta > Magnoliopsida > Poales > Poaceae > Miscanthus > Miscanthus floridulus. The sequence continues at coordinate 5,840,446 of NC_089584.1, forward strand.
CACCCGGCCACCCTAGCTCGCCGTTGACCGCTCCATCTCGCACTGAGCACCGCCTCCACCTCGCGCACCATGTGCTCGCCTCGGTAAGCCATGCAAAGCTCCCCTTCCCCGGGAATCTCTCGTCAAAGTGAGCTCCTCCTCACTGGAGCTTGGCTCCATGCGGATAGCCCCGCTCCGCTTCCTCTCCCTCCTCCCTTTCTCGCGCTTCAGGTCCGCCGTGACCTTGTCTTGCTCATGCGCACCTCACCGGGCCTCGCCGTGGTCGGAGTCGGCGTACCACCGACGAGCCGCACCATCGCGCCGCCATGGCCGCTAGTGAGCTCGATTTTGAGCTTCTCTGGCTCCACCGCTTGCACTGTCGTGTCCGCCTTTGGCACGGTGGTCACGACGGTGGTGACCTCGTCGCCGGCAACCTCGCCGACAGCGAGATCTCACCGGTCAACCGCGAGCCCTGCTCGGGTTTGACTGACCGGTAGGGTCAATTGACCCGCTGGGTCCCGCCTGTCTGTCTCTCTAGAGCGGTTTTGGGTGTAGATCCAAGTGCATCTAGCCAATAGGGTCGGCTGGATTTTCATTTTAAAAGAAAAATATTTCTAGAAAATGCTTTTAAAGGCTTCAAAAATCCATAGTTTGCTCATTTTAGCTCCAAATCAAGTGAGACCAATTTTGTTGTGTTTCTTAGAAATAGATCTACAATATAAAAATGTTGCATGTTAGTTTTGTGATACTTTTGTATAAGGTTTTATTTAATTCTTGTGTTTGTTATTTTCTTGGAAAATGCTTAATAAATAGAATATACATCAGAAAAATATGATTCCAATTTGGTTGATCTATTCCTGAGATGTATTTTGTAGGAAAAATATATGTCATGCATGTTCTGTAGAGAAATATTGATGTGTAGTTCAAGTGCCTTTAATTAATGATTTTTGTTATTTTAATAGAGAGCAAAAATTATATAAAACATGTGTATGATAATTTTTGTACAGTGATTATTTACTGTGTCGAACATAGGAAAAATATTAAATCTGTTGTTTGATACTTTTCATAATACAAAGTATTTTCATGCTCATATTTATGTCATAGCTTGTCATTTTTGTGTAGGCTATTTACTTATCCAAATGCCATGAAAATATTATGGTAGTCTACTTAGAGTAGTACTATGCTACTATAATTTTCTCATATTTTTATGAGCACTAGAAATATATGTTGCTGTTGTAGCCCTAGTTTAAAATGAAATAAAATAATCTTCTTTAATGCATGTTTAGTTAATAATGTTTGCTTTGGTGTATATTTGAAGCATCTTAACTTGCTGTGGTGACTTGGCATGTTAGTACAGTGGTTGTAGTAGTAGTATAGTAGTACATGTTCTTGGATGATGTTGGCTACCTTGTAGAAGAGCTTTACTTCTAGTATGTCCAATAAAGTTAAACATGTTCATCTATATTCCATGCATCATGATCATTACATGTCATCTCTCCGATGCACCTATGCATGAGCACTTATACATCTGCATCATACATGATCGTAGGAGGAGCTGCTAGTAGCAGTTCAGGAAGAGCAGATCATGACAGATCCACAAAAAAAATCTAGGCACAAGAGGTGCCAGAGGAATAGGAGCAAGGAGAGGACTTGCCCGAGTGCGTTGATCATCAACCTAGTTCGTTCGAATGGGGAAAGCCCCGGAGCATTCTAAGCCTCCTACTTTATAAAAGCAATTCTTTCTATATATGAGTTCATATATTGTTGCATTAAGTTGTAGGAGTTGATTGAAACCATTGATGCATTTATTACTATCCTTGCCTACCTTATTACCTTTTACCCTGTTAGGTCGGGATCGAATAACTGCTTAGCCTTACTTAGACCAGTAGCGATCGGTGAAGTCTGTAACATCCTAATGGGCCAAAGTGGGCCCAATTCAATCCAGTCATGGACGGTGGCACTGTAGCAGAACATGGGACGGTTACTGTAGCATTCGAGCTTCGGGGGGTGCTGTGCACAGAGCACTGTTCATCCGAAAGCGGGTCGGCCGTGTTCACGGGGTACTGTAGCACCGTGGAAAAACACTGCACAACCAGTTAGTACTCTCTGAATTCGCCGGATCAACTTAAATACCAGGGCCAGGGACCCGTAGTAACCTTTGGTTAACCGTTTTGAACGAAGCGAGGACGAAAGTTCAAGCGGGTTGCTACGCGAGTGGGACCACTCCTAGGAAGAGTGGGCCTAGGCCATGTATGTCGGGACTGGACGTTACATTTGGTATCAGAGCCGACTCTTGAGGTTTTACGGGCACGTGGGGACAACTGCGTGGGTATGTTGTGTGCATGTGTGTGGACCCGTCGTGGACACGGCATGGCATACACATGCATGGCACGGGGCCACACAAACGTGTTGAAGAGAGGAGGATCCTGGATTAAATGACCCGAAAGGGTAAGCTGATCTGGCATTCGACGGGGATATCGAATCTTTAGGGGGATGATTGTAACATCCTAATGGGCCAAAGTGGGCCCAATTCAATCCAGTCATGGACCGGTGACACTGTAGCAGAACATGGGCCGGTTAAAACACTGCGCAACTAGTTAGTACCATGCTGGAAACTCTGAATTCACCGGATCAACTTAAATACCAGGGCCATGGACGCGTAGTAACCTTCAGTTAACCATTTTGAATGAAGCGAGGACAAAAGTTCAAGCGGGTTGCTACGCGAGTGGGACCACTCCTAGGAAGAGTGGGCCTGGGCCATGTATGTCAGGACTAGATGTTACATAGTGATCGGTGATGTCTGATCACCTACATTTATAGGTGGTTACTGGAAGAATTTAGCTATGGAAAGAATGATATCCTGGAATTAACCATGTGTGATGGATAATTGGAGACCGGACGAAAAAGTTGGAGGCAACCAGATAGGGTTCTGGGGTGCTGTTAGTTTTCCATCTGTGTCGATTAAGAACCAATCGTTGCTCGTCCCTCTTGTTATGTTGAACGCATACCTCACATTTAGCTGGCCGAATAAAGTATCTTTCGATCGCGAAGCTAGTGACACTATTCGAGCCGGGATAAACTCGGATTGGTAGACTCGTGCTGAAGGGGGTATGACAGGGACGCGAAGAGTGAGCCCAAGGTGCGTCCTGGTTGTCGGGCGGTCCCTGGGTAGTGCAGTCCATGACTATTATCCCGCGGCTACTTGGAAAGTGTCATTAGTGATCTGTAGCTCACTTGATCGGTGAGTGTGGTTTGTGTGAGGAATAAATCACCAGCTGGTTAGGAGTCGATTTGAATCGCCATCGCTCCTAGATAGTGAGCACTTGACTCGAGCTACATCATCGTAGTAATTATGATGGAACACTGATGGTTATCTGGATGGTATGGGATATGATAAATCTAAGTTGGTAACTGGTTGTTATTGGGTAATCAAGTGATTGCTATAGTATAGGTGCTTACCTAGATGGATAGGTCATAATAAAGATGATGTAAAGTACTTAAAATGGTTTCTTCATGATAGCTTATGCTTTTCGCAAATGAGTCAACTAGCCCAATAAAGAAAGCCTTGCATAATCCTTGGTGTCGCTTTATTTTGATTTAAGACGGGTAAGTCTAGCTGAGTACATTCTTATACTCAGGGCGTTGTTCCCATTGTTGTTGCAGATGATCAAATGTACTATGGCTATTGCATTAACTGCCTGTACTCGGCGATGGGTGACAACTAGGACCAAGGGCAATGGTCACTCCGTATCTCTCATTTGATGATTTTGTTGGAGATGACTACCTACTGGCACTGTATCTGAACCAAAAGTGTGTGTGGCTTTAAAACTATTTGCTTTTGCTATTACAGTTTGAACTTGGGTTGTAATAACTTTATGTTCTAAACTCTGATGTATCCAACTGTCATTGCAAACTTTATGTAACATGTGATGGTAATTCCTAAACTTATACGATCTTGGTTTGTATGTCGATTGGTTTGAAGTCCTTTGTGGTTTCATGGACTACCGGGTTATACGGGCTTAAGTTTGCTAAATTATCTGCTTCGGCAAAAGATTTCCTTACTTAATCTCATATAATTGGTCGGTTCTGTTACATAGCACAACCCCATGGTGCCTCGTCCTTCTATCGCATCGCGCACAGCATGGACCCCACCTCCCACTCCTTTCCTTCTTCACCCCGCTGGAGCAGCTCAAAGCCCCTTACCACCAGAGCAAAGCATGACGCTGAGCCACTCCACCTCCCTTCCTACTCCTCTACCACTGTGCAGCCGCTTGAGCCAGGAGCATAGTCACCGCGCCACCTACCTGTAGCGCCCGCTGGGGCCACGCCGTCCGTCGCCGGTCCCTCGCGAGCACATGCGTGAGCCATGGCCTCGTGCCGCGTCCTGTCCCACCGCATCGGTGATGGCTCTTTTCCCCCGCCGTGGCCTCTGCACGCCGCCATGTGCATGGCTGGCCGCTGCAAGCACCTATGGCCTCGCCATCACGGGTCAACGGACGTGCGGGCGCGCTCGGGCCCACGTTACCCCATGCCGCTCCATCTCCACGGGCGCCGCGCCATCGAGGTGGGCAAGTCCGGTCGCCATGCCGCGCCACCACCACACGTCGCCCCACTGCTGGGGCCCCCTCATCCCATGCTGGTGGTATCCTTGGGTGCGGGTTGGTCCCACGCACCCCACGGTCGGTCCTTCGCCACTGCCGTGCCTTCCCCATGCCGAATCGGCCACCGACGACGGTTTTCCCCATGTGTACTCTGCTCTGGAGAAGGTGAGGACACGAATGTGTAAATAGAAGTTTTCCAGGGGGCTAGGTGTATAACTGTGACTCATATGAACAGTAGTATAATAAATAGATAGAAGCGTAGGGACGTGTTTGCAAAACCGTCATCGTGCTTGTGGGCTCGTCCATGCTGGGCCGGCCTACCGCCATCATGCCTGCGCCGCACGTGGGCCGTTGCTGGGCCGCTCATGCCCCATCCCCGCGTTGGGCCATGCCTGCCGTGCCTAGGCCGCTCACGCTAGCGCACGAGCCCCGCCGTGCCTGGGCCGCTCACGCCAACGCGCGCGCCCTGCCCTGCCTAGGTCGCGCGTCCGTGTGACCACCGACCTCCACTAGACCACGTGCGCGTGTTTCATGTTGGGCCGAGGATGTTGACGCCGGCCCTTTCGATTTGTAGAGCAATTTCTAATTTAGCTTATAAGGTAAATTTGTGAATTCAAAATAAAATTGTGTAGGTATCCAAAAATTATGAAACCAATTTTGTTAGGCTCCTAAAATCATGATCTATCTATTAGCATATTTGGTCCATCTTGTTTTAAAATGTTTCTAGGGTTGCTCTAATTATTTTAAAATATTTAATATTATTAAAATGTGAACCTGTGGGAATTTTTATGAGAAATCGGTGACACTGTTGACTCTGAAAATTTTACAATAAATTCCAACTAATAATAGTAGCTCACTATAATTTTTATAGCTCCAGAATAATTAATTTGCTAGATAGATAATGATGCCCTATTTCAAATAAGGATTAAATCGATATGATAGAATAAAGAAACACCCTGGAATTGTATAACTAAAACACTTGTTGAGAAATGACACCTTTCTTGACGATGTTGATGCGTATATTAGTATGTTAGTCATTAGTGCTAGCTTGTTAGTTCATAGTATGTTCTCTATTTTAAGAGTTGTTGTTGCCTTGTTAATTATTTGTTGCATGATCTGCATCAATGCATATCATATAGGTACGATGATGGATCAATGGATCAATTGAAGGATGATTGGGAATCTAAAGATGGTGTAATGGTATTCTCTCTAGGAGATGATGCAATGGGCTTTCTATTTAGTTGATGGTGGATGATCTGAAGATGCAGATACTAACTTTTTAGTATATATTTTATCCAGGCAAGCCCCGATGCATAACCCCTACTTTTCTACACTTTAAATTATATTTGTGCATTAAGTTTTAAGGAGTTGAATGAAACCCAATTGCATATATATCTTTATCCTATGAGTCTTACTAGTATGATAGGATTGTGTAGATTGCTATGCTATAGGACTCTGGTAGAAGTCGAGTGATTGCCTGTCACTCGCGAGAGATAGGAAATATATTATTGTATTATTATCACTTGGAATATATAAATGGTGAAAGGAAAAATGAAGATCGGGCAGGGATATGGTTTGGGTATTGGTGGGTGTAAGAGGCTGTGTCCTGCGGCCAACGGGGCATAGCTTGGTTACACTGTTTTCCTTGTCTGTGTCGGTTAAGGACCAGCCATTGCATTGGACTCTAGGCAAGCCACAAACTTATTATCCCGAGCACATACTTGGGTATGGGCGCATAAAAGACTTATTACTCTCTTGTCATGAGTTCTGGCTCTTTCCGAACCGACTATTAGGGTGGTTTTTAGGTGGAGGTGCTTGTACCGCACTAAGTCCAGGACTCAGGAGTGGGGGCATGGACGGGAACCTAGACCCCATGACAGGAGGGTAGTGGGTTGGTCTAGCTTGTGCCTAGGGTACAAGCAGGGCGTGTGTTTTTGGGGTACCCATCTAGGCTCATTGATTTGCGAATCGCCATCGTGTCGGTATGACTTGTCTAAACTCTAACACCGTAGTAAGAATTGGAAGATGAAAGATGGTAAAAGGAAATCTGATTGCTTACCACCTGCTTGAAAGTAGCACATGTGCTTATATAGAATGGTTAGTTAATGAACTAATGATGACTGCTAATAAAATTGAATATAAGGACGCACACTTAGTAATGCTTCCTACAGATGCAATAAACCCACAAGCCAGATAGCCTTGCATATCTTTGGAGTCTTTTATTTCCTCCTATCGAGTAAGTCTTGTTGATTACAATTGAGTACTTAGGGTTTTATTTCCCCCTATTGTAGATGACAGGCAGATGCTAGAGCTGACTCTTGGGTGTGGATTCTTCCTGGTGGGCTCAGAGAGGATTCCTTTATGCTGCGATCATAGTTTTATTTATAACTCTCACTAAATGTTTTTCTAAATGGAAGTGTTATAATCTGTTGTCATAGTTTATATATCAATGCTTCATCATGTCATGAATAGATATTTATTTCTGCTATAATTCTAATAATATGTTTATATTCCGCTATTATAAATAATAAATATTATACTCTGATGTTACATGGAAAGTGATATAAGAAATGGCTAAAATATTGTAAGCTTTATTCTCTCATTTGTGATCCTGATGAAAAAATGTGGATTTTCGGGCTCTGCCTTAGGGTGTGCCCAATGAAACTACGTAATTTAGTGTTCTCCCTTGAGTGCTTAGTGTCTAATGGAGACAAGTACTCCTGGAGGTATTAGATTTGGCGGTTCTGCCATAGTGGGGCCACTACTCTATTCGGTGACTCCGCGAGGAGAGGTACCTGGATTCTGTTTGGAAGGGTGGCTAAGGTCGGCTCAGCCCGCCTAGGCCCCAAGTGGTGCAACAGCTCTTGTTTGGCATCTAGTGTGAAACGGGCCAGGCCCACTTGAGATTGTGTTTGTTTGCACACTTGTAGCTGGGCTGAGCAGCCAACTAACTCCAACTACCAAACTGAGATTGTGTTTGGTTGTTGGCTGCCTCGGCCAGGCCCATAGTTAGGAGGCATAAATGCAATTATAGCAATGGAATGAGCAAGAGTTGGAGATCCATTACAACAGTTTTGATCAAGTAAACCATACAATTAGTGCTGTTAACAGCACTAGGCCTCAGACAAATTAACAGTTGATCAATCATAACATAGCTGGCTACACGATACAATTAAAGAAGTAAGCAAGGAAGGACAGACCCATTTGCAGCATAGTCAACCACCAAAGACAAGTCTGTGAAGCCCATCATAGGTAGATCATAGAAATGGATTACACAAATAAAAAGCACATGAAGCCAGCTAATGCACCCATCCATTTTCTCATCATCGGCCTAATTCCCACAGTTACAAAAGTAGCAATGAAGCAAGGCAAAATAACAACATCAACAGCCTAATCAGTAAGCAGCAGACCTTGAACAACACATAGGAGATAGGAAACAGAAATGGATGACAGAAATTAGTAAGACACAACAACAGCTCATCCATCATGCACCCATCACAGGCCTAAGTGGGGCAGTCATTGCAGCCAGTATTGCCCCCTTCATCCATATACCAAACACCAAGATAACAAATGAGGTGATTAACACCTTCTTTCACCAACCAGCTTTACCATTACCATTAGAAGGAGGAATGATTAGAGCAAAAGCATCATGAGGGATCGAATCATAGGGGAGGGGGGTGCTACTCCAAGAGATGGATGGACATCTCTCATGGCTACCTGAAAAATCTCTAACAGTCTGGTCATAGTTGCTATACTTCTTATATATAGCATTTCTCACCCCAAGAAGATGCTTACTGCACTCATGCCAACTCTGGTAAATCATTTCTCACCCCAAGAACATGCTTACTGCACTCATGCCAACTCTGGTAAATCCTAGGAGCCTTCCCATTGAAAACAACATAGTACCCTACCATTTTTGTGAAATAAAATAGTGGTTTAGCCTTAGTCAAATGTAAAGCATGGAACTAGCCATGAGTGTGAAACTTGAAGATCTATGGTTTGCGATGAACCAAATCATTGATCTTAAGTCCCCCACTGATGACCAGCATCATCAAGTTCATATGTAAGAGAATTGACATCACATGGGTAGAGGAAGGACCCTCTACCTTAGCAGCAACACTCTCAGCCTGGTTGGCCCCTAGGGCTTCACCAGAAGCAAGTGCAAACCTACTAGTGGCCATAGCATGGCCAAAGATGGACTCCATCTTAGTGTAGAACTTTATAGGGCAGTTTAGAAACTCTATATTTTTAGGATGGTCCTACAGTAAGGGGAAGGGAGGGGAAGGGTACAATTTTACACAAGTAATGGAAAGATAGGTACAAGGATACATAGGAAAGAAAACAAAGTTCTACCTTGTAGTGGCCAAGGTAGTGCTCCTGCTCAAGCATGATAGCATTGGTGTCACTATCCCAAAGTGCCCCACTCAGGTCCTTGAGCTTACATACCCTAGACCGCTTCTGCCTCCACTTCCTCAGGTGGTTGTACACCTGAGTTGGGCTCACTGCCTCCCCACTATACTCCTTAAGGGCTTTGGCAACATGGTTAACATTTTTACCCTTAAAGATTTTGTAAGGTCTACTACCATCACTAACAAGCTATGCCATCCTCCTAAGGACAAAGCCAAATGTGTTGTTGTTCCACCTCATGGCCCTAGGACCCTAGCACCAGCACCAGCAGCGCCATCACTAGCACCAGCACCAGCACCAGCACTAGCTAGTGCAGCTAGTACACCACCAGCAGCACCAATACCAGCTATAGTTGCTGCACCAGCACCAACTACAATAGCAGCAATAGCACCCCCAGCAGCCCATTTACTATATCAGAAGTAGCCACAAACCCACCCTAGGCACCAAGCAGATCAATTGGGAGTGGAGCCATCCTATTTGGTATTGCAATTTCAAAGTAAGTAGGAGAATAACATCACAATCATGAATACACATAAGCTTTGGCCATGGGACACAACCATACAACAGGAACATCATAATTGTTTTATGCTGCTACCACTGTATGGCTGAGTTTCATGGCCAAAGAATAAGTGAACCAGTGACAGATTATTACATATTTGGTCTCAGCCTTGTCCAACAAATTATTACATAAACATCACACAAACATGCGTTCCATAGCAAGGTATACAAACTGAATTTAATAACAAAGTTACTGCATGATCAGATCCTAGAGGTACCCCTCCCTTCCCACATAACATTACATATGTCATCCCTCCTAAGTGTCATGGCATTAGAGTCTTAGGACTGGCTATCATTATTGGGCAGGTTCTCAAGTGGGCCAGGTTGGTTGCCAGTGAAACCCTCCTTAGGTGGCACAACTTTGTCAATACCAAAACCTAGGATCCAATTATGTAGAATACAGCAGGCTAATACAAGCTTGACCTGAGTCTTGTATGGGTGAAAGGGCTTGTTATCTAGGATACAAAACATGTTCTTTAGTGCACAAAAAGCCCTCTCCACAGTGACCCTTAGTGATGAGTGCCTTAGGTTGAAAAGCTCCCTTGCATTGGTTGGGTGGTTTCTGCTCCCAAACTCAGTCAAGTGGTACCTGACCCCCTGTAGGGGGTAGGAAGCCACTGCGGCATGCATAGCCAACATCTACCAGGTAGAATTTACCTACAATTAGACATCTACTGTGAGTGTGTGTGCCATTGTTAAGGACATAAGTGCATTGACTAGATAGTGTAGTTACCTTCAGGTACAGTGAACCCATCATTCCTCTCTATGGCATCAGCCAGGATAAGCGCATCATGGGAAGAGCCCTCCCAGCCAGTAAGGACATATGTGAACTTGAGATCAAAGTCCACAATAGCCATGACATTTTGTGTGGGGTTGTGTTTCCTACCCTTGAAAGCAGCCTGCATGTGTCTAGACACCCTTGCCAACACATGAGTACCATCAATGACACCAGTACAGTCCCAAAAACCATGAAAGTGAGATAACAGTACATGTGTATATGCACATCTACTAAATGAAGGAACACGTGCTTCACAATTATCTTTAAGAATGGATTCCATCTATGGCTCCCAAGTACCTTTGGGTGAATGGCAGTGCTAGAAGGCTTGATCATCTCATTCCTAAGCTCACCAACAGCATACAAAACCTGATGGAAGTGTCTGTGCACTGTCTCAATGGACCTCCTAAAAGACTGGTGGATAACTCTAAATCTTTGGTTGTGACCAACCACATGGAGGAACATTGCAACCTGCTCCTCTACTGTGACCCCCTCTCTATCAGAAACTAGGCTCCTAGCTCTAAACAGATTGCATAAAAGCAAAAAAAGATGCTCTAATCATCGTAAGCATGGATAGGCACTCTCCATCATTGGAGTTATAGATCAGGTTAAGGGTCTGATGCCTGTGCTGGTCAGCTTCATCCCTAAGTGCATACGACAGAGGGTTAGATTCACTATCAGCCCTTTTCCTTTTAAGCCTGCTAGTAACAAAGGACACCATGACTACAACTAGGGCAGCTACTTGCCTACAAATCATCTCACGACTCACAGAGGGATCCATCGACATGCATATAACAATGTAACACAAACTCAGATCATCATACCCCGCCTGGCCTCAACATGATTGTATAATGATTCAGTAAGCAAATAAAGCACGGCTGCATTTAGGTACATGCCTCTAGGTGCTCAGGACAACATCATCGACCATATCATAAAAATACAGAAACAAACCATATGAACAGCAAGAAACACATCAGGTATATAGAGCTCATCAAGGAACAAGCAAATCATAGTAGCAAGCAAGAAAGACTGTAAGGACGACCATCACTGAACTATGATAGCAAACCCTAATCCATCGAGGAACACCAAGTACTACTGAAATTAGATGAACCAATCATGAACAACAACTAGGATATGAAACCCTAACATCATCGCCGTGAAGGAGGGAGGATTGGGGTCGATTTCACCTCGGTGTCGGCGTCGGTGTCGGCGCAAAGTAGCGGCGCAGCGGGAGAAAGAACAAGACCCAGCGAGGCAAATGAAGCAGATCCGGTCAGAGAGGAAGCAGATCGGGCCGAAAGAAGAGCTTCACCACCACCACACCCATAGAAGAAGAGGGAAGAAGACGACCGCCTCCATGGAGTCCCCGCGGTCGACGGAGCGGCGTCGCGTCGTAGCAAATCCAAGGCAGGGGAACGGAGACAAAGCCCGTCGGGGAGGACGCCGCCACGACGCACGCCAGCTCACCACCACCGCCGATCTCTCACGTGGCTAGAGGAAGACGAAGAGCTCAGAGAGGAAGGAAGGAGAAGCAGCAGCAAGCGACGCTTATAAAGACGGAAGATTTCTCCGGTGGTGAGAGCGCACGCGGACCTTTCCCTCTTCCCGCGCGAGCCAGCCGCCGCCGCCGAAATCGCCCCAAATCGCCCGCCCTCGTGCCGCTAGTAGCCACGCCCGGAGAAACGAATCTTCCCGGAGCCGGACGAAGGGGCCCGCTTTGCACCCCGGTGTCTAGGCTGCTGAGCGGGCCAAGGCTCCTAAACACGGGAGTTGCAGCCCACCGGCGCAGTCGGGCTATTGGGCCACGCTCCCAAACGCGCCCATGCTGCCGCGCCTTACGGGGCGAGGCCTGGCCGATTTCGCGTCAGCCACTCAGCGTCGGTCAAGCTGGCACCGTCGTCTGTTTGTGGATGCAGCTAGCACTGACCCCTAGGATCCGGTTGCGTGCAGCTGCATCACTGGTACGTGGTCGCGGGCACAGGCCTTTCCTGCAGTTGCAGCCTTGCAGGTGCAGCGCCGGGGGTTGTTCCGGGTCTGGGCGCAGGCGTGGACCCGCTGGCTGCGATGAGCCTATGACGAGCACTTGGCAACGTCCTGGCTGCTTGCAAGTTGCCCATTTGCCACTGGCCCTGTTTGGATACTCTAGCACAGCTAGAGGTTAGAGTTAGTTTCTAGCTCAGGACTAGCCTGAACTAACTCTAGCCTAAGAGATGTTTGATACAAGGGTTAAAATGATAATAAATGTGCTTTCCAAATCATTGGTGCGGGTGAAAGTAGAGAGAAAACAGTGGACCCCACCTCAAATAGCCCCAACTAGCCCAAATAATCACCTCTTTGGGGGATAGTTTTTTAGGGTGGGCTAGTTGCAAATAACCCACTCTAGCCCTTCTGTTTGGCCACTTTAGGGCTAGTTGAGCTCCAACTAGCCCAAACTAGCTTTAACCCATGGATCAGGGCCACTGTTTATTAGCTGGTGCGTCCGGAAACAACCGTGCTCCGAGGTGGCAACAGTCAGCTACAACCAACGTACCTGATTCTACTGGATTCGCTAGACGACATGGTAGTGTATGGCATTGACCTACTCATATCTATCTGGCCTAGACTTAGGTGGTGTTAGTACGGCGTGAAGCAAAACAGCTAGTATCACGGATCGAAACATGTGTCAGCACAAACATGGTTGCATTGTTCAGGGCTAATGTGTTTCTTCAACGGAGCAACGTAGAATGAACTGATGTCTTCGGATCGATGGCTAAAGTAAGTAGATGTCACGTCGGGTATTAAGATACTAATTAGAAAGACTAAATATGAGTCTAATTAGACTTAATAGATTTATCTCGTAAATTAATTTTAATCTGTGTAATTAGTTTTATAATTAGTCTTCTTTTAATACTCCATACATGTGTCAAATATTTGATGTGACGGGGACTAAATTTTAGTAGGTGGAACCTAATTTCTTACTACCAGTACATAATCCAGCAAGACGGGCAGTGTCTAGCCTGACCCGTTGACGCAGATGTTGTACCCGGACGCCACACATGGTCGCGACATCACGGAGGACCCGATGCTGGAGGAGTTCACAACCTCGCTCGTCAGTAGTCGGATCGTCGCGTGGCTTTCTCTTAAGCGTCGGTTGTCACCTCCGGTGGCCCCCCAACTACAAGATGAGGCCCCGACAGTGATGGCCCCCTAGCCGGAGGATGAGGACCCAGCGGCAGTGGGCTCCTGTGCGTTGCGGACACCACCTCCGCGCCCCATTCACTGGGAAGTAGACTCACCGAACCTCACAGTGGACGCTGGCCCTCCCACTTCACCGTCGGTGGATACCCACCCTACCGAGGACAACGACGACTCCGCCAAACACCATCTTGATAGCTTCATCAACGAAGTGACGCGTAAGAGGGACTCTCCACTAATTCGTGAGCCTTCAAAGTAGTCTCCTGCTAAGCCAGTGATGCCGTGACGGAGCAGGCGGTTGGCGGCGCAACCCCTCTCTCGAGTACCTGCTTCCAAGCGAGGTGAGGTGCTGATCATGCTGCGTATGGGCTTCACCAAGGGTCCATCAGCGTCATCCGCGTCGGAGCTGGCTGCCTATGACAAGCTCTTCGGCGGCGACCTGACTGCGTTCGAAGCCGAAGCGTTGGACGAGCTCTTCCCTATTGTTCGGTCTAGGCAGCCGCGAGAGACGCAAGGCCACCTCCTAGGTCGCACCGTTGTGTCGGTATTGGTTGTTTTCTTTAATGTAATATCGAATCTAGATGTCTCTTGCTAACTACGGTTATGTTAGATTGATCTTCTTCGGCGCTCGATACAAGCGCGTTGTATGTTTATCTAAATTCTTCTACTTAATACAATGATACGTAAAGCTTTTGCGTATTCGAGAAAAAAAAAACACTTAGCCGCCGTGATTTGTTAAAACTGAAAACACATCCAGTAGCTCATAGTCAGCAGCTGTCTTCCCTGAAGGCCTGGTTCCGGTGGCTAGCTTCGGCTTGTCTGAATCGCGAGAAAAATGAAACTGTACCGTGCTCTTCCTTTGAGAGCAAACATGCATCTTGGATGAACAGAGTACCTCGTCAAAACATCCTACAGAACGGGATGTGGACGTCTACGGCCGGTTCGTTTGTTGGTTTCGGCCAGCCCAAATTAGTCAGCCAACAGTGTTTTTCTCTTATAATAAACCAGTACCAATCAGTCTAAACCAGCCCAAAAACCAACCAATGAACAAGCCGCTAGTCTCGAGCAGTTGCTGTGCCTTGACGATGCAGCATGCTCAATTTCTTGTCTGGTTGGTTCCACGAGAGAGCTTGAGAAGATGGACTCATTCTGCGCTGCGGCTCTGCCGACAGCGCCTACCTACTACTCCAACTAGTAGGACATGAAAAGCTTCCATTCGGAATGTTGGGTCTGGTTTAGATTGAGGTTAGAAATTAGTATTTAGTATTGTAGCACTTTCGTTTATATTAAATAATTATTATTCAATTATAGCCTAACTAGGTTCAAAAGATTTGTCTCGTAATTTACAATCAAATTGTGTAATTAGTTATTTTTTTATCTACATTTAATACTCCATACATGTGTTCAAAGATTTGATGTGATGAAGAAAGAGTGAAAAAACTTACGATCTAAACAAGGCCTTGCTATAGGGTAGCCATCACATCGTTGCAGTCGGCGCTTAAGGTTAAACAAACGTGTGGTGTGGTGGTGATTTCCTATGTCTCCATCGGTTTGTTCTGAACCTGTGCTCCAGTAGTCCAGAAGCAGTAGCAGCCAGCGAAGGGCACTGTCGCCCAGCTGACAGTGGAGTAGTACACCACTTGGCCACCACCCACCAGCAGCCGCCTCTGCTCATTACCTGGCTCAACCAGCACATCCTCAACGTCCCCTTCAGCTTTGCGCTTCTTTCTCACTGGATAGTGGACACGGCCTTTGGTTCATTAGAGTCGCAACCTTGAGCAGGTTCATTAGAGCAAGTATAGGATTGTAGGTGGGCTCTATATTGGGTGGAAGAGAGAGAAAAGAAAATGGCTATAAATTTACAGCCAGCTTATACAAAAACATTAAGAAATTATGTAAGAGAACCAAGTAGTAGGTCATAGGTGAACTCACTGCTAAATAGGTTCGTTAGGTTTTTAGAAGACCCTAAAAAATTTGCTTGGCCCAGCGAGTCAATCTAGCTAGTTCGTAGTATCAAGAAAAAACAATCGAAAAAGCTTGCCTACATATGACCCCAGACGCTTTGGGGTTGTTTCAGGCTTTTGCCAGAAGTTGAAACAAACAACCTAGTTGTTGAGTTGGCTTTGAAAAAGCTGAAAAGTTGGCTTATGAGGAAATGAACTACAAGTTACAAAACACGTTGAGAGTAGCTTTTCTTGGGTTTGGTGTGCCGACAAGAAGCTGCAAATTTAAGCTTAAAGGTCAAACAAACAAAACCCTTAATAAGCCATCCAAACATCCACCATCCTCGATAGGTAATGAAAGGCAAGCCTTGCCGAGAACTAAACCCCACTACTTGCTTATTATAGAAGAATTGAGCACTCTAAACAGATATCAAAGAGTACCATAACAATTGTAAAAAGATACGGTTATCAAAAGGGTCATGGTCATCGTTGTCAAGCTCGCTACACTGTCATTATTTTATAGTTTTGCCTCATGAAATTCACATGAAAATTCTAATATTTCATCCGTTCTAAATTATAACTCAAAACTTTCTTGATTGCTTACAATATATACTCCAAACCTCGGATCGGAATCGGAATCGGACGTCCAAGAATGTAGCCATAGATCGATGTTCCTTTAACCAACTCCCTGGCCAACCGGTGAGATCACGCCTTCACGGGGAAGTGAGGATGGTCTCAAGTTCAAAAAAAAAGAAAAAAGAAAAGAAGATGGTCTCGGAAACAGGGAGGAGAGCCGAGAGCGTCTCCTTCACTGTGCACCTACTGCCACGTGGGGCCCGTGAAACAGCGGTTCCCTCCTCTGAAGACGGCTTCCCACGACTACGCCTCTTGAGTCTTGCCTGTTCCTAGGCGCCAGTAGCCGTCGCCCGTCGAGCGTCGACGTTCCCCGTCTTAATCCGCGGAACTTCAAAGAACCCTACCTAACTTTCAAAAAGTTACTATAGTACTTGTCCCATCGAATATTTACGGTCCGTGCATGGAGTATTAAATATAGACGAAAAGAAAAACTAATTGCACAGTTTAGTGGGAAATTGCGAGATGAACGTTTTGAGCCTAATTAGTCTATATTTAAATACTATTTATCAAATAAAAACGAACGTGTAACCCAAAATCCAAATTTCTCCGACTAAAAAAGGGCTAAACCCATGGCGCTCTCCACCGCTCGCCGGCTCTCCACCACCACCACCACCACCACCACCTCCTCCTCGGCCGCAGCCGCCGCGGCGCCGCCGAAGCTCTCCTCGCTGTTCCGCAACCCGAAGCCTCGACCGCGGCCGGACCCGGGCGTCGAGGCGCCGCGGCGGGGGCCCAGGCCCAGGCCCAGGCCGAGGCAGCCGTGGGAGGAGGAGGCGGGGGCGCTGCTGCGGCGGCTCCGCGAGGGGGGCTACCTCCCGGGGCCCGACCTCTCGGCGGCGCCGCACGCCGCCTCCCCCGACGCCGTCAAGGCCGCCGCCGAGCGGTTCGGGCACGACCACCAGCCCGTCGCCAAGTGAGCCTCACCACCGACCCTCTTGTTGCTCCTGCGCTTATTGTTTCAGTGGGTTTTATAGATTTGAAATCATTGTCACTGAGTGTATCGTTTTACATGCATAGATTTGAAATCATTGGCACTGAATGTATCTCACGAGCTCTATCTAGTGTTTCTTCTAGTATTCCAAGCCAAGACTTGTTGGTTATGAATCAGTGACGAGGATGAGATGAGATTTTAGATTTTGACACGGCATTCCAGCAGTCAATAGGGGTCATGTTGTCATGGAATGTGTGAAGTCTATTAGTTGCAAGTATTGACTTGTTGCTCAGTGTTAGCAGATACTTCAAATCACAAGCAACTAGACTAACATTTAATAAAATGTAGTTAAATAACCTAATCGAAGGAAACCTTTGCTCATTTGTTGTTTTCAGATACTTCCTACATGCTTACAAGTAATGCCCTTGCAATTTGTCTCCTGGAGGATATTTCTTTCACGATCCAGTTAGGTCCAGACCGATGCAAGTAACTGCGATTGAAAGTTAATTTGTCCTGTTCATGTGGATTGCGAAACCAAGGAGAATTTCTCGAAAGGGGCTGTTGATTTGGTTGGCGATGTTAGAATAGCACATTCGCCGTATTGGTTAATTCCACCGTCGTGGGAAGTAGCTTATGTTTTACACTCATAGATTTGAATTCAAAAGCACTGAGTGTATCTCCTGAGTTCTTGTGTTTCTTCTAGTGTGTTGGTTATGCATTGATCATGGGGAAGAGATGAGTTTTTTTTTTTCTTTTCAAATTCCTACACCACATTTAACAATCAACGGGGTTATGTTGTCTTTGAATGTGCTGAGTGGATTAGTTGTAAGTGTCGACTTGTTGCTCTGGATACATCTCTGTTACCATTAGCTGATGCTTCATATTGTTAGTCGCTGAATTCTCACTCTTGGTAGTAGCATAATTCTTACTCTCATCGAGAGAGGATGACACTAGGAGTTGGGACAATTTTTTGGTTTATTTCTCAATGCCATACCAACCCGAGGGGTTGGGGATACATATTTATAGGCTGCTAGCCAGCCAAGCATATGCCAAGATGCTAGTCTAAGATGCTGTCCTAGATGCTAAGATGCTGTCCTCTAGATGCTAGTCTAAGATGCTGTCCTAGATGCTGTCCTCTAGTCTAAGATGTTGTCCTATGCTGTCCTAAAAAACAGACCATGCAGCCACAAAGACCATGTGACCAGCACAGCCCCACAAAGACCTCAACAGCCCCACAAAGACCACAGCAACCAGACTTATCCATCACATATTGCAAGCAACTAGATTAAGCATATAATCCAATGTAATTAAATAGACGAATCAAAAGTGAAATTTGCTCATATGTTGTTTTCAAATACTTCCTACATGCTTCTAGGTAAAGCCCTTGCAATCGTGGTGGCTGACCAGGACTCTGCATCTGTCACTCCCTGCATCGACCGCTTTGTCCTCGCCACCGCGCGCAACATCCTCTACGGTCGGGGCTTCCTCTTCACGGTGCCCTTGCACGCCACCTCCAACCAGGTGCTCGGCCGCCCCATCGGCAAGCACATCTTCGGTGACAAGCTCCCGGCCATGGCAACGACGCGGACGTTGGAGCTGACGTTGATCTCGACCAAGGACCTCAAGGATGTGAACTTGCTGTCCAAGATGGAAGTCTACGCCATGCTGTCGCTCTTGGGCGACCCCCTGTCGCGGAAGCGGGTCCAGGCCGACCGCACCGACGACCGTAACCTGATCTGGAACGCCACGCTCCGCATCCCGGCGACCGGTGCCGGCTCCCTCCACGTGCTCCTCCGCGCCGAGCGCGCCCTGGGCGACAGTGACGTCAGCGAGGTCCACATCCCAATCACCGAGTTCCTCTCTGTGATGCACACCAGGTGTTCGATGCAAGGTCATGGCAGCGACGAGGTAACAACTCTCAGCCTGTGTGCTTTCTCCATGACTGCTGTTGCTATCAAGGGTACACTTTACCATGAGGAGAATACATCTGAGTTGCTAAGGATCCTGATGCTAGTAGAGCATGTGAAACTGCTGTCATTTGGTGCCCTGGGAATGTCAATATTTGGAGTTTTTAAGGACTGGCAAGAGCAGCCATGGCCACCTCCTATGTTAGTGGAGATTTTGGGCAGCCAGGTTGAGGATAGTATCATTGAGCTATGACCAAATCCTTGGCCATCTTTTGAACACTCTGTTTCCTTGATACATAGAGCGAGTTACATGCTCCTATCATGTGACACAAATTTGCAGCAGCTTGGGAATTTAACTGGGTTTTCAATTATATGGGATGTATCAACGGAGACCTCCAGAGGCACCGGTGCGTAGTGGAATCCTAAGCCAGGATAGTAACGTGAAGAGAGGCAGAGGAAGACCGAAGTTGACTTGGGTAGAGGCAATAAAAGGAGACTTGAAAGGATGGAATATACCCAAAGACTTAGCCTTAGATAGGAGTGCTTGGAAAACAGCTATTCACGTGCCTGAACCTTGATTGCTTCTGCTGGGTTTCAACTCTAGCCTACCCCAACTTGTTTGGGACTTAAAGGCTTTGTTGTTGTTGTTGTTGTTGTTGATTTGTATGCGGATTGTGTGGTGCTTCCCTAGTGAGCATGTTAGTGTGGACTACTTGCTTGCTCTGTTGCTCAGTTTGGGATGCACTTGCTGAATTGGTTGCCTGAGTTATTTGTCAATCTTGTTGCTGCCTATAATCAGTTTACTATGATGGCTCTGAATTTGCAAAGAGAAATCACCATGGACTGGTCCAGTTCTGCATGGTACCTGTCATTGTATTGGGATATTCAGATGGAACAAATGCAGAATGAGGATATGATACTTGCTTATGAGAAGCAATGGCAAAATGAGAAGACGGTCTTATGCTTGAAACCGTGGGCACTGTATGGGCATAAGCAGGTCACAGACCAGAAAGTTGAGCTCCAGCCTTGGCCGTCTTTCAGTTGCTATCCAACTAAAGCTTGTGCTAATGCATTGAGTTATATTGAAGTGAGTGCAGATTCCAAGTATCACAAGTGTGAGTGCTGGCTTAATATTCACTCCATATGTGTATTGACTCGTGTAGCAGGCTGTTGGCATTTTTTGTTAGTACTGTTATCTCTAAAGTGGTCTGCACAGCTCCTAGATCTGGATGCAATGAGAAGGTTGTACTTCAGTTTGCATGTTCAGGAACAGAAAGCTCTATATGTGCAGACTTGGAGGCTCGTAAATGTACTGGACTGGTGCCAGATTCACAGCATCAATCTAAATCAGGTTTGCTTCAGTGAAATTCAGCAACTGGTTGGCATTCATTGGAAGGAAATTCGAAATGAACTTCGCGACAATGGGACACCACCTGTGCAACTAAAGAAGGCATCCAGAGGTACTAATCTGCAGCTGTTACCTGTGAATTTTCAGTCATATATATTGGTGTGTGAGGTACTGCCAGTGAAGCCAAAAGTGCTGCTGTATTTTACCTGTAGAACCTGTAGAACAGGTGGCATGCACTCTGTATTTCTCACGCATGACCAACCACTCTTGTTGGAATTGGTTGACACTAAGGAAGATGTTCGAGCTGCTTTGCTACTGATGCCTCTATGGCCATCACCAACTATACCAGAACCATGGCCACCATGTGTTAGTGACATACTCAGTAGCAGTGAGCAAGCAACTCATATACAATGTCAGAGCAGTATGTTTCAGTTTCAGAAATTTCTAGTGTGGTTGCATCAGAAGTTGATTGTCGTGCTCTGGATTAGCATCATCAAGGATTGGCAAGTGATTTTGTGGGATCCATGTGGTGCTAACCTTGACCATCAGACTTGTGGTATTTCTCTTGCAGACCTGCAGCCCATGCTGGTGGTATAAAAATTCCAATAGATGCTGCATTACAGACAGTTCTAATTTTTGGAGCAGTTGGGTTCTTATACCATGTGAGAACATTGGCAGCGAAACAACTTGCTTCTTGAATGCATCCATCCAACAAATACTCCTGCAAGACAATGAAGCCATAGTGCAAGGGTCTCAGTATGGGCAATACCTGTGTTATCTGAAACAACTCAATGATGACTGGTGCCATGGCAGAGTTATTCTCAACATTATGAGTGTGCGAGTTACATGGGATCCCGGTGGTTCGAAGTTTGTTAGAGGTTTTGCTGCAACGGCTTGGGGACAAGCCGTGTTTCAAGGAGGGGAGTATGTCATGATACTAGTAGAGATACCGTGGGCTGGGCCGATCAAGGGACATGGGCTGGACCTGACCGAGAGAAGATAAGGACTGGGCTCCTCAGTATTCCAAGGAGGAAAGCAAGCCAACATAAAAGGACTACCACCATCACCGCAAGGAGTGTCGAAGGACCAGAACTCGAAGAACAGCGGGCTGCGGCTCGAGGCGAGCTTTGCTCGATTCTACCCTTTTCCCTTCTTCCCCGTTCCAAAACTTGTATCCAGATCATTCTAGTAGCTTCTAGACACTTCTATTGTTGCATCTGTACTTCAGTTTTTGGATCGGACTAGTAGGACGGTGACAACATGGTATGTAGGTGTTTCTTTTGTATGAACTTAACAATCTCTATTAGCTAAAGTGAAAGAGAAAGGAAGTCACAGAACTATTGTGTCACCAAATCTGTCTTCTATTGAACATTTGTATCCTGGAAGATGTTCATGTTTCTTCTTCATAAAACTGATTATTACACTTCTTAGTTCCATGTGGTTGAAGCTTTAATTTATTTGTATTGTACAGGATGAATTATTAAGCAAATTATTTATAATACATCTGTATTATATAAACTGCTTCATTGAATCTATGACCCTTTGGATACTGCCAAGTCATGATTCTTGGGGCAAAACAGATCTTGGTAAATAATAAATTCCCATCTTAGATTTGAAAAGTTGCATAAGGATTGAAATTCTGCAATGTGACTGGCCAGGTTTTTGTAGCTGGGTATGGGTTCGTATGAACATAGTATTTTCAATCAGCTAAAGTGAAAAAGAAAGGAAATCTCAAAACTATTGCTTGTCACTAAATATGTGTGGTATTGAATATTTTCTCTATTGCTGGCAGATGGCTGTCAGGGAGTGATTTGAAGAAGGTTGCCTTATTTGGGTGTCCCACTGTTGAGCGAAGAACAGTTTTCGCATCAAAAAGATTAAGAGCCTTCTTCAACCTCCAGGAAGAAAAAGTAAGTTTACATAGTTGCATGGTGGGGTAGTTGGCTTACGTCTTAACACATAATATTTGGAGAGAAAAACAAAAGGTGCTCTTATGCTCAAGGCTAACTTTTTAATCTTGTCCCCATTTCAGATATGCAGCTCTTGTAAACTCAGAAGTTCGTGCAAGTTTGTGAACCAGGAAGTGGCTAGGCATAATAAAGTGATTCTATCAGATACTATGAGAGTTATTTCTTTGTTTGTACTGGATGCTTGCGAGCAGCAACTCCAGGTTACTGCTGAGTTAAAAGCCAGTGTCTGCAAGCTGCTAAAGGACACCATAAATCTTAGCGGTTAATTACTGTACATCCGAGCAGAACTCTGCCAGTTTTCTTGTCCTTCGAGTTCTAATAGAGTTCTGTCAGCATTTATTTGGAGGAAATGGTTGAGTCCCATGTTTGACATTGCAATCGCAATCACTCCCTGTCAAGGTTAGAGTGGTGAGCCCCAGTGATTTTTTTAGCTGATTCTTGTTTTCTTTTGTGCAACTATATGAAGACGAAGTATAGAGGATGTAGAGACATAAGATGCTTGTCGCCCTGTAGCCTTTTCTTATTCATACAATGTAGTACTGTTATTGTTTCCTGCCTCCATCTCATTCAAATTTCATGAATTCAGGTTTAATCAAACAAATAGGAGATACATACAGCAATTTAACCTTGAGCTTTTACTTATTACATGGCACTAAATTGACCATTTTGGTTTGTTTTGGCAGCGCTGTTAAGCTGTGAGATCTCACATCAGTCAGATGGCATCTGGCCTCCGTGTTCCGAGGACGTGAGGAGTGAAAACTGACGACACAGCTAACGTCCAGCAATCTTGGATAAGCATCAGGTCTCATGTTTGCTTGATGCCCCGACAACCTCGCTACATCTGCATTGAATTGCCTAACGATGTATAGGAACCCTGGTCGTTGACGTCGACCTCAAGATGGAACAATTTGATGACATAACTAGTTCATTCCCCTTAGTAGATGATGATCAGCGTGTTTGTCAAGTTGCTTGTCTCTCAAGCATCACATATTTGACAACAATTATTTATCGACGATGATAATTCTTGTTTAACGTTACTTGCTGTTGGAAGTCACCGTGCCTATTTTACTGTTTCGGTGACTTTATACACGACAGAAGAAAAGAAAAAGAATACTGTGTCCTAATATGTGACGTGACTCGTTCTTCATTTTCTTGTATACAGTACAGTTTTTTTTTTTTTTGTTTGTTTGAGAATCTTGTATACAGTATAGCTATTATACTATCAGGAGTACGCAAGTCTTATGACCCCATTTGGAACACAATAGTTTTGTAGAAATCATGCAAGAAATTTTTTGGGGATCAATTTGATTTTACATACTGAAACTTTTTCGCATACCAAGTGGGGCACTGGGGCCTTAACGCTGCCGTGGTGTTGGTATTTTTCAGTATTTGATGTCTACTGTACGGTCCACGGCGTAGAGATCGTAGTATGATGTTTCCTCGTGTTACTAGTACTCTTTTGGTGTCAGGAATCGAAGTGAGTGAGTGATTGGCACGCGCCGGTGCAGAGGCATATTCCCCTGACGAAGCATGGGCCCTTCGCTAAGCCGAAAAAACACAACGAAATATTAATTCGATTGATTTGTTATGGGAGAAAAATACTATTTTAATTAAAAAATCAAGTTAAAAAATACGGATTATAAGAGAAACGAATAGAGCAGGTAGGGATAAGTGTCCTGTTCGCTTGGCTTATAAGTCGTACTTTTTCAACCAATAAATAGTATTTTTTTTTCTCATAACAAATCAACCAACAGTACTTCCAGTCGTGACTTATCAGCTGAGCGAAAAAGCAAACGTCCAGTGTTTCACCGATCAGCAATCACCACCGCGGGCGGGGCCCCAGGTCATCCAGACTCCAGCATCTGTCTGATCTCCACGTGACGTTGTTTACCGACCTGCAGGTAGTACAATAGAATTTTAGCAGGAGTGTTCTGTCACGATCTGTATTAGTTACCTTGACGTTTGCTTGATGTTTGTTTATACTGCCTGTATCTGTAATAAAACTACTCCGTAATACAGTACTAGTGAAAACACTTTTGGTTAGCCGGCAGGCAATGCGTGTGGCTGAGCTGATTAAATTGTTTTTATACGAGTATTTGGGAGCACCGCCGTCGGCGTGCTCCAGCAGCTCCAATTGGCATGGAGCCCCCACCCCGTGTGGTGTCGTGGTAGCAACCGGTCAATATACTAGTAGGAGTAGTAAACGAATCAATGGAAAGTTTGACGCCCTTTCCCAGGCAAATGCACCGTCACTTTCAAGCTTTTCTACCCTCTTTTATATATTTTTCTCCCCGCGTGGATGCTTTCCACACCCCATTCCGCGAGCATGCATGGCCTGGCTCGTTCAGCCTGAAGAAAGAAGAGTGCACGACACCACACTGGTGGTGCTTGCTTGGCGTGGATGCTGGATGAGCGGAGCAGCTCGTTTTCAGACCGGCCAGTTTCTATCCCCAGCTGATGAGGGCGACGCGTCCAGGTCCAACAGGGTATCACTGACCGGAGACTGACTGCCGGTGGTGGTACGCGGACTCCATTCCGTGGGCCGTAACATGAGTACGAGTACAGGTACGGAGGTAGTAGGAAAAAAAAAAAACAATTCAAAATCGATCCCGGAGATCCGTTCACGGAGCTGGCGCCCGTGCAGTGCTCTGGGCTCTGGCTCTTCTGCTACGGTGGCATGCTGTGGCTGCAGCAGCCCTGCCCGTCAGTGCGCTGCGCACTGTCACTGTGGACTCTGGTCGAGGGAGGGCATCTCGCCGCAGGCCGCGCGGCAGCGCCTGCGCCACGGCGCTGGACTGGCGGGGGAGGCCAGTGACATGACCGGCGTGGCGTCACATGATTCCACAACAATGGCCGGCCAGTGGCAGCACGGGCAGGGCCGCAGGGAGGGAGTGCCAGTCGTCTCTCTTGGGCCTCAGCTCTGACTCTCGGTGCTCCAAGCAGTCCTAGCTCTTGGTAGGGCAGGCCACAGCCACAGGACGAGCCGCAGAGGATGAGGATGAGCTCGGAGGACGACGTGGGGCCCTCAGGTTTCCGTGATCACGTGGTGGCAGCACACGCAGCACGTTGGCAGGCAGCAGTGCTCTGCCGCCGCGGCGTCCGCCTGGCTCCGTGCGCCGGCCTGACCGGGACCGGAACCGGAACCGATGGGATGGGGACGGCCCCCGCCGCTCACGTGCATGCTGCCGCTGCGCTGCGAGCCCAGTGACCCACCGGTCCGCACGCCCGTTACCGCGTTTGTCCCCTCCTGGCGTGGCGTCAGTCGTCACCCACCCACCCTGACCCCACCCCCCAGCGTAGCGCGATTGGAGTGGAGTGGCCCAGTGGGTCCCGCGCACGCTGACGAGATACCAACAGCGCCGCTCTGTTCCGCGACAAGGGCACAGTGCGCGTGCGTGCGTAGTACTACGGATCTACTTCTACGGCCCAGCCGAGCCCAAGACCCAGGCCCCCACAGCAGCGCTAGACTGGGCGTACCAAGACCACTCTAGCAGCACTGCCGGGTTCAAGCTCTGCTGTCATTTGGTCGATTTTCACTTCTACTGCTAGTACAAAAAAAGCAGTATTACTAATAGTATTTTTGTGCAGCAAACACTCCTCTCTTTTTTTTTTACACATGTTGTATTAGATGCACTTTTGCTAAGGCACACGTTCGTGCACTGAGTGCCGGAGTCAAGTTCAGAGATTGTTTTCGATCTATTGGGATTATTATAAATACCACCACGACTGACCTTTATGACATTCCACGTTGCGTTGGGCGCGCGTAGAAGAAATCGCCACCCGCGCCGCACACGCCGTTCTAGACGCGAGACCCTGGTAGCCCCCGTTCCCACACGCCCAGACGCTCTCTGCCGTCGCTGCTCGCCGGGACCCGCCCGCCCCCCCACGTGTCGACCGCCAGGGGGGCCTCGTCCTCGCGCTCCGTCCAGCCCCGCGCGCTCGCTTGCTGTTCAGGCATGCGGCCGCCGCTGCCTGCCGCCCTGCCCGCACGCCGAGACGAGATTATATTTCTTGGAGTAAAATAGGACGCTGGGTGACTGATGAGAGAGAGAGAGAGATATTTATAGCAAAAATCTACGTATTTTTATATGGCAAAGAAAAACAGACGAAAATAAAGGCGTGATCCGTAAAAGCGAACGGTGGGCCCGCTCACGTGTCCCCCTCCGTCGTCCATCCCCTCTCGCCCCGCGGTGGGCCAGCTCGGTCGTACTGCTCCCCCACGCCGTGCGGCCCCCTCCGGCCGCCATGTGGGCCCCGCATCCCACTGGCGCCCACGTGCAGCGCGGCTCGACGTGGACCGAGCCGCGCGGCGGAGACACGCTTCGTGGCCTGCCGGGTAGGGCCGTTTCCCCATTCTGCCCCCGGACCCCGCCGCGGAACCGGAGGGCATCGCTTCAGGCGCACGCCTACCGCACGGCCACGCGCGCTGGCACTGGCACTGGCAGTGGTATGCGCGGAGATATGCCGGAAGTCGAGGGGCGTTGTCGTCTGCCTCTCCGGACCGGAGAGCCTTTCAAGGCTCACGCCACTGCTCCCCTCACCCCCAGCCCCAGTCCCACCCCCGTCTCCCTCGGTCGCCTCGCGCGGCGTGTTGCCTTTTCCGTGGGATCTCTTCTCGCCTCACGCTTCCGGCTTCTGCCCCCTCCCTCCCTTGCTCGCTCGCTCCCCAGCTCCTCCGCACCCAGACGAGCACGCGGTCCGGCCGGTCTCCCTCTCCTGTCCCCTCCTCCCTCCTTGAGCCGAGCCGAGCTGAGCGCGGCTCGCGCGGGCGTCGCATGGCGAGTGGTGCCGGCGGGGACGGCCTGGGCGCGGCGGGCGCGGGGGGACGGATGCCCACGTGGAGGGAGCGCGAGAACAACAAGCGCCGGGAGCGCCGTCGCCGCGCGATCGCTGCCAAGATCTTCACGGGCCTCCGCGCGCACGGCGGGTACAAGCTGCCCAAGCACTGCGACAACAACGAGGTGCTCAAGGCGCTCTGCAACGAGGCCGGATGGGTCGTCGAGCCCGACGGCACCACCTACCGCAAGGTAAAGCCGCCGCTGCCGCTGCTCCTTGGTCCTTCCCCCCGGCTCGCCACGCCGGCAGATCTCGTCTCTCCCCGTCGTCCCCGCAGTACTCGAGCCACAGCCCACGCCGATTCGCGACCTCCCCTTCTCGACCCCCCACTCAATCGATCCCGAAGCGGGCGCATCTCAGCGTGCGCCGTGGCCGGGTTGGGTGCCTGCTGTACGGTGGTGTGAACTGTGTGTAGCTAGCTAGCTGTTCATTTTTTCTCCTCCATTTTTTTGGTGGGTGGATGGGTGGGTGTTGCACGTGGACGATGGGCAAAAGGTACGGGATGCCAGCCTGGACCGCGCACGGGTGGTGTGCGGTGGGTGGAGTGATTGACGCGTTCGTGGAGAATCCCCTTCGCGTAGCTGCAAATTCTCCAGGAATTGGAAAGGAGTCTGGCATCCAGTTCTGCTACTGCTCCGACCCAGCAGCGCTCATGTTGGTCCTGCAGCCCTGTTCCGCCCGTCGGATCAGCAGGACGATCTGCTGAGTTTAGTTTCGGTACCGAATTGGTTGATTGGTTGTTGGGGCTGCTCTTGCATTGATATGCACCTAGATAATCAATTCTATGCAAGAACAAGTTGCCATTGCCCGCTCCATTGCTTCAAATTAGTAGCTCACAAGTCATGTCGCTACTCTGGTTGTTGTGTCGTGTATCGTGTGTGGACTGTCCTGAGGCATAATGTTGAGCATCTCTTACTTGCTTGGCACTCGTGTATTAATGCTCTTCCAGCTAAGGAGACTGGAAAATATGATTTGCAGTGTGAGCCTTGCACAAGCTGTTGCACGTGTGATCGTTGACTGAACTGTTTTGGGTACTACTTTATTATAGATAGTATAGATTTGCCATTCTCAACTATATGTTGTTCTGACTTACAGATTAAGAGCTTTTTGGTTCCCATATTACGCAATGGACATAGCTGATGATAACAGATTCATGGATTTCTGCTAGTAGTTCTAGGGGATTGGTTCTGTTGTTAGTTAATCGAATGATTCTAGTGACAATGCAACTAATCGTGTCTTTCTTTTCTCCCACAGGGAAGCAAGCCCATGGAACGCATGGATCATATCGGTTGCTCTGTGTCACCAAGCCCATGTTCATCATACCAAGTCAGTCCACGAGCATCATACAATGCAAGCCCTACTTCCTCCTCATTCCCCAGCGGTGCATCTTCCCCCTTCCTTCCTCCCAACGAAATGGTCAATGGTGGTATCGATGGCAATCCAATCCTACCATGGCTTAAGACATTCTCCAATGGTACTCCGTCAAAGAAACACCCGCTTCTCCCACCACTGTTGATCCACGGTGGCTCAATCAGTGCTCCAGTAACCCCTCCTCTAAGCTCACCATCAGCCCGAACACCTCGGATGAAGACAGACTGGGATGAAGCAACTATCCAGCCTCCATGGCACGGTGCAAACAGCCCCACAATAGTGAACTCCACCCCACCCAGTCCTGGGCGGTCCATTGCTCCTGACCCGGCATGGCTTGCCGGCATCCAAATATCATCGACCAGCCCAAATTCCCCGACCTTCAGCCTCGTGTCCACCAATCCGTTCAGCGTCTTCAAAGAGTCTATCCCGGTCGGCAATTCGTCGTCGAGGATGTGCACGCCAGGGCAGAGCGGCACTTGCTCCCCCGCGATCCCGGGCATGCCCCGGCACTCAGACGTTCACATGATGGATGTGGTCTCCGACGAGTTTGCGTTCGGTAGCAGCACGAACGGCGCTCAGCAGGCTGCTGGGCTGGTGAGGGCGTGGGAAGGCGAGCGGATCCACGAGGACTCGGGGTCAGACGACCTGGAGCTGACGCTGAAGCTCTAGGGCAGGTGGCGGTCGGGCGCTGATGCTGATGCTTAACACCGCTAACACGGGGAATTGCTGCTGTTGTTTTTAGTGTACTTGTTATTGTTTAGTTCCTGATGGAGGCCGATCATGTGGCTCCTGGATAGATTCACTTGTTGTTGTGATGATAATTGTGGTGTTATTTATGCATGGAGAGAGCAGTAGAGGTGAAAGACTGATAGGTTCGGGCAAAATTAGCTCAAAATGTAGCCCGGAGCCGTATTCAGCTAGCTGACAGTCTCAAGTTGGCTGTTGCATAAGCTCCCTGTGCTGTTGTTGTGACAACTGTAAATTAATGTCAGAAAATCATTCAGAAATGATCTGGGAAGGTTTTATAGCCCAGCGGGGGCATTTGTGTTTCTGCCAATGCATGCCACGATTGTTGCACGCACGCACGCACGCGCGCTGACCGCAGTCGGCAGTGAGCACGGGCACAACGCTCGCTGTTTGACCACCGTAGCCTGGTCGCGTGGCGCCGCGCGCTGCTTCTGCTTGCCGTGGTCAGCGGGCGACGGTGCTGGCGATGCGGGCCGCGACGACCCCAGGGATGGCGACAGACGGCGCCGCGTGCCGCGTGGTTGCCAAACAGGGACGCTGGGCACTGCCGCCTGTCGGCCGGCGCCGGGGCGGTGACTCGCAAAGGGGTGCCCGGTCTGCCCCCTCTCCTGCCTGCCTGCCTGACTATTCCCGCTGGTGCGCCGTCGGCCCGTCGCTGCCTGGAGTAACTGAACCGATGGTACCGGGTCAGCGACTGTGTGATGGCGGCTCTCCCCGCGGTCGGCAATCGCCCCCCGTCCTGACGCCATCCCCGTTTCCCCGGACTTCCTGCTCTCGTGCGGCCGGACCCGGACGAGGGACGACGCGTTCAAGGCCACCACCAGTCCACCACACACGCTCGCTCGCTGCCGTTGCCGTCTCGAGGACCAAGTGGTGTCCTGTCGCGGGATGAGCTGAGCTGATTGTGACACTTACGTGCCACTGCTGCTGGCGGATAAAGGTAAACGATCGGACCACGCGCTGTTACACACCACACCACGGATTGTTTGACCCGATCAAATGCACGTCGTGATAGCTAGCTCTAGCTGCCCTGGTCACCAACCCCTGGTCCGGAGGCACACAGAGAAGGAGAGTTGGTTGCCAAACTTGCGCGGGAATTCAGCCGGCCGTGTGCGAGTGAGCAAGCCTGCTTTGCTCTTGGCTAGACAGGTGAGAGCGACGTGCACGCGTGGCTAGACCCTTCTTTTTTTTGTTATTGAAAAGAAAAGATTCTGGTCCAGACTTGCGGTGCACTACGAGCATCAGGGAAACCCGTAGGCTTGCACGGTAGTTACTCTGGCTGGCCAAAGCACAGCACGTTATTCCAGTGACGACACGTCAGAATCAGAAGGGATCTGTCAGTCTCACTGAAGAGGCTAGGACAGTGAAACTTCAGGCTGAATGAAACTCTCAAAATGTTTGGCCTTGGGATGAGCTCAGTTTGGTGAGAAAAACGGTAGTACACTGCGCGAATCCTGCTGCAGTAAACAATTCGTGTATATCCCCTGTTAGTTCGGTTGGTATCTTTTTGGGCACACGATACAGGCAGACAGACAGAGAGTTGGTGGTTGGTGGTCAGTCCGAGAAGATTTCGTGCGTGTTAGCAGGCCTGCACCGCCATTCTCCGATTAAATACTAGAACTAGTTTACTAGTAGTAATACAATTATTATACAGTGCTGAAATAAAAAGGGCTAAGGATGCCGGCGAGGTAGGGGAGGAGATGTCAGGGAGAGGGAGCGCCGCCGGGGCCATGGAAGAAGGGCAGGCGGGGTATCAGAGCTCGGAAGATGGAAGCCCTGCTGGCAGTGGCAGTGGCAGCAACAGATGCAACGACGACATGATCTCCGTGCAGTTCATGCAGAAGGTACGGCCGGCCACAAATTCATTCGACTAGCTGCCACGAGGTCTTAACCATCGCTCCTGCTCGTGATGCTCGAACTATATACAGTCCAACATACGTGCTGGAATGTACTAGGCCAATGCAAGATTACTGCTTTCAGTGTTCAGTACCATCACTCCATCAGTAATGTCATGCATTTGCTGTTGTTTGATACTTTGATTGACGCAAATTAACCCGCACTGCACTGCATGGACGCGTACGTGGAATAATGAACGAATGAATGAACTGATGAAATTAAAGCAGATTTTCGCGGAGGTGCTGGGGACCTACTTCATGATCTTCGCGGGCTGCGGCTCCGTGGTGGTGAACCTGAGCACCAACGGCACGGTGACGTTCCCGGGCATCTGCGCCGTGTGGGGCCTGGTCGTCATGGTGCTGGTCTACTCCGTCGGCCACATCTCCGGCGCGCACTTCAACCCCGCCGTCACCGTCGCCTTCGCCACGTGTGGACGCTTCCCCTGGAAGCAGGTCAGTCCATCAGAGGCTACGCTACGTAGCGGCATCTTATCGATCGGCGATCTGAAATTCTGAATGGAACCACTGCACCAGTTTCGAACTAGCACAAACAAATCCGGCGTCCTTATAATCTGCTTCTGCGTGCACGCATGATGCACGCACAATGCAGGTGCCGTCGTACGCGGTGGCCCAGGTGCTGGGGTCCACGCTGGCCAGCCTGACGCTGCGCGTGGTGTTCGGCGGCGCCACGGCGCACGACCACTTCTTCGGGACGGCACCGTCGGGGACGGACGCGCAGGCGGTGGTGCTCGAGTTCGTCATCTCCTTCTACCTCATGTTCGTCGTCTCCGGCGTCGCCACCGACAACAGAGCGGTAACCAATAATTAACTATCGCCGATCAGTTCCATGCATTCTTCTAGCTAGGCAAGCTCGCTGGGCACTGGGCAGGGTGTGAAGCAGCTGACGGCTTGGCGCTTTGACGCAGATCGGAGAACTCGCTGGGCTCGCCGTCGGCGCCACCGTCCTGCTCAACGTGCTCTTCGCCGGGTACGCACACAGCGCAGCCGCGAGATTGCCTCCAAATTCATTTAACTGGGCCCATGTTCTTATTTGACTTTTCCGATTTGGCCCACAGGCCCATCACAGGGGCATCAATGAACCCGGCGCGGACCTTGGGCCCGGCGATCGTGGCAGGCCGGTACAGAAGCATCTGGGTCTACATGGTTGGGCCGATGTGCGGGACGGTGACGGGCGCGTGGGCCTACAACCTGGTCCGCTTCACCGACAAGCCGCTGCGCGAGATCACCAAGAGCGGCTCATTCCTCAGGGCCGCGGGCCGCACCAGCTAACAGACACCTCGCTGGACGCTAGCTGGCTATTATTATGTTTCCAACGAGTCTGCTGCTGCTACAGGTACCCAACTAGCTACGAACTATGTGGTTGGTCTTTGTTGTACTCTTAATATTTTAATCCACTTTCCCAATTTCTTGTGAGCGAAAAGGTATCCATAACTCATACATTTTGGTTAATTTGTTAGCTTAAATTGTAATGTGAGGGTAAACCTCAATTGATTAGATTTTTTTTGTGATGAAACATCTCCCGGGTCCTAGGTTTAGCACGGGCACTCAACTCTCTCCTAGATTTATTCAAGGAGTAAACAATGCTATTCATTTAACGGAAAATGACGCTAATCTTGAGACCTAATAACTCAATCCCTCGAAAGTCATGTCACCATTGACAAACAAAAAGTGACGAGCGGACCACGTTGAAAACCGTGGCTATTTTCAAGTGGAAAGTAACATGCTTTTTTCCATTACTCGTCACTTTTAGGGTCATCTACTTGGAATGCAAGAATTTCACAAGATCTTTATAGAAATTTTATAGGAATCAGTTTAATTTCAAAGAAAAAATACAGAAACGGAGAAAAAATCCCGTGTTCCAGACAGACCCTAATGCTA
Organism: Miscanthus floridulus; assembly: GCF_019320115.1. Lineage (NCBI taxonomy): Eukaryota > Viridiplantae > Streptophyta > Magnoliopsida > Poales > Poaceae > Miscanthus > Miscanthus floridulus. Next base: position 5,873,423 of record NC_089584.1, read on the forward strand.
GCAAGGTCTTGGGTGACTATATATATATATATATATATATATATATATATATATATATATATATATATATATATATATACAGTGACAGCCGACAGGCTTTGATTGTCTCCCGCGTCACTAGTGTTTGCACCTCTGACTTGTCATTAGTGATTTGTCTGGCTTGATAACAAATTAATTAGCTCGGCACGGCACTAGTGAGCTGGTACAGAGATGGGGTCCACCTAGTATACCTAGGAATCTAGAGAATCTCAAGAATCTATGCGTCCACGCTAGCGAGAGAACTTTGTGACAGCGATTGCCATTATTCTTTGCACCTTCAGTTAATTTATTAGCATATTCTTAGAGGCTGATTGACAAGCAGAGCTTCGAAAACAAAAAAAAAAAAATCTGTAAACTGATAGTTATACTGTAGAGATTCTTATATTGTAGTGGAACTGCTTAGTTGAGTCATTGTGTCATTATTTAAAAGATTATTAATTAAACACATATATGTTTAAACCAATTTATATTATCTAAAATTTTTTAAATCCTGCATACAATCTTTGAGTTAGAGCGTTTCCAAATAGGTCATCATCATGTATTGTTTACGTACGCCATCCATCCCTGAAAAAAAAATCAATTTATAGAGTTTGCTTAAGTCATTTTTTATATTTAACCGAATTTATAGAAAAGAACATAAATATTTATGACATAAAATGAGCACGTTATAAAAAACTATTTTATATTGTATTTAATGTTATTAATTTAGTTTCATAAATTTTAGCGCTCTTTTCTATAAATTTGATAAAGCTGTTGGAATGTAATATGGCGTGTGGGCCTGCCTGGCCTCCCACAATGCCTATATATGTAAACGCTGATCATTCACAGTAATGCATTGAGTATTCCCTAATCCTACTCTTTCATGGTATCATGAGACGGTTCGTTTCTCGCTTCCGCAAACCCTAACTCGCGCCGCCGCCGGTTCACCGGCCGCTCGCCGCCGTCGCAGAGTATCCACCACTCACCGGCCCTCCTCTCCTACCCCTCGCGCTGCGGATGCGCGGCCCTCAGCGCCTGCGCGACGCGCCCCTCCACGCCGCTGCAGAGTCTTCCTCGCCGGCTTCCCATGCCCAATCGCTGGCCACGTGCCCGATCCGCACGCCAGGCTCGAGCGCGTGATCGCGTTGCCTCGTCATCGCGTGGCCGAGCTCGATCTCAACCGTGACCGCCGCTCCCATCGACCCCACCGATCTGATGGCCGAAACCGACGCCGAACGCCAGGCTCGCGAGGAGCGCGCTCCGCAAGGCGGAGGCCGATCGCGTTGCGGCCCTCGACGCGTACGAGGCCAAGTATGCCGCCGTCCACATCGCGGCCATCGCCGTCCTCAACATCAAGGTCCTCGTGCCCCTGGTCTTGGATCGCGCCGCCGACAACTATAACCGGTGGCGGTCCATGTTCCTCATTGTCCTGGGCAAGTATGCCCTAACGGACCACGTCCTCTCCGATGTCATCAACGCCGATCGACCGGCGTGGGTGCAGATGAACTGCACCGTGCTCACTTGGATCTACTGCACCATCCACGCCGATCTCCAGCAGTCGACGATGAACCGCAAGCCGAACGCGCGCGGCGCGTGGATCTACCTCGAGAACGAGTTCCTCGGCCAGCGCGAATCGCGCGCCCTACTGCTCTCGGCAGGAGTTCCGCACTGGCGAAACAGGGGTCGGCCTCCATCACCGACTTCTGCCGTCGTCTTGAAACGATGGCGGCAACCCTCAGCGACTTCGGCGATCCGATCGGGGATCGACCTTGGTCCTCACTCTCCTTCGTGGGCTCAATGGCAAGTTCCGGCCCATGGTCTCCAACCTCAAGATGCGGCAACCCTTCCCCACCTTCGAGGAGGCTCGCACGCTCCTCCTGCTCGAGGAGATCGACATCGACGACTGTTGCTGCAAGCGACGCTGCCGGGGCATCGGACCCGCCGGCATCCTCTGCGACAACCACGCTCGTCACTGCCCCGTGCCCTCCTGCTGGGCGCTCCTACGCAGGCCAGGGCGAGGGCGGCCATGCCGGCCATGGCCAGGGTGGCTATGCCAGCCCTAGCCAGGGCAGCCAGGGACAAGGCAGCCAGGACGAGCACGTTGGCCAGGGCAGCTCACAGCACACTGACCATCGCCGCGGTGGCCACGGCCGCAACCAGCAGCAGTAGGTCTCCAACACTGGAGGCGGCTCTCGCTGCCCGGCACCATTCTATAACCCATGGACGGGCACCGTGCAGCTCTGGCCGTGTTCATCGGGCGGTCTGGGGACGTTGTTTTGACCTCCATCGGCTGCCTTCACTGCTGTTCCTTAGCCGCAACAGCAGTACATACAACAGCCGTACGTGCAGCAGCCGTACACCCTCGGACCTCCTCTAGGGTTCGGCTATGGAGGACCATCGCCGCCACAGCAGCAGCAGCAGTGGACGCCCATGCAGGGCGCGTCCTGGGACCCGTCCGCCCTCGTCAGCAACTTCAACACCATGACGCTGACGCCCCCTTCATCGGCCTGAGTGGTACATTGACTCCGGCGCCGGTGCCCATATGGTCAACAACGCTGGTATTCTTTCTACCTTTCACCATCCTTCGTCATCTAGTCCTTCATCTATCATTGTTGGTAACGGAGCTTCGCTTCCCGTTACATCTATTGGGTCACACTCATTCTCCACCACACGACGTCCTCTTGTTCTTTCTGATGTTTTAGTGTCACCAAACATTATTAAGAATTTGATTTCCGTACGTCGTTTCACCACTGATAATAATTGTTCCATTGAGTTTGACCCGTTTGGCCTCTCTATGAAGGACCTTCAGACACAGAGCGTGATCGCCAGGTGCAATAGCACGGGTGACCTCTACCCGTTCTTCCCAGCACCATCCAGCACTCCCACTACCCTCGCTGCCACCGCGTCATCCACCTCACTCTAGCATCGTCGCCTTGGTCATCTCGGACATGCGGCTCTTTCCAAGCTTATTAGTTCCAATGCTATTTCATGTAATAAGCAGCCATATTGATCATGTTTGTCATGCCTGTCAGCTAGGTCACCATGTGCGCCTACCTTTTAGTGTGTCACACTCTCGCGCTGCACATCCTTTCGATTTAATACATTGTGATCTTTGGACTTCTCCTAGTTGTTAGTGTGTCGGGCTATAAATATTATTTAGTCATTCTTGATGACTGCGCTCATTACACCTGGACGTTCCCATTACGCCTCAAGTCCGATACTTTCAGTGTCCTTTCTAACTTTTTCTCATATGTGCGCACGTAGTTCGACTCCACCATCAAGGCAGTTCAGTGCGACAACGGCCGCGAGTTTGACCACTCCTCGGCCCGCACGTTCTTCCTCACTCATGGAGTCATCTTTCGGATGTCGTGCCCATACACCTCTCAGCAGAACGGACGTGCCGAAGCGCACCCTTCGCACCAGTGAACAACATCGTGCGGTCCCTTCTGTTTTAGGCCAGCCTTCCTCCGGTTTATTGGGCTGACTCACTCCACACTGCCACCTACCTTCTCAATCGTCACCCCACCAAAACCCTAGACGGCCGCACCCCTTTCTTCGCTCTTTACGGCACACAGCCTTCCTACACTCACCTTCGAGTTTTCGGCTGTGCCTGCTATCCCAACCTCTCGTCCACAGCTCCACATAAATTATCACCTCGCTCCTCCTTGTGTGTTTTCCTCGGGTACTCATCCGATCACAAAGGATATCGATGTCTCGATCTTCATTCCAATCGGATCATTGTCTCCCGTCACGTTGTATTCGACGAGACTTTGTTTCCGTTCTCCGAGATGTCCACCACCACCCCAGGACCCAAACACACTTGCGTTTTTGGATGATGCTGATGATTCCTCTTCGCCTATGTGGCCAAGAGCTGTGCCTGCAGGTACTCGTCTCCCTGGCGGCATGGATGCCGCACCTGGGACCCCTGGCGCCCCCTCAACCGGTGCCTCTCCCACCAGGCGGTGCGGTGCCTGACACGATGTCAGGTGCTACCGTGGCCCCCTCAGGTGGTGCCCCTCCCACCGGTCCGGCTGGTGCTGCTGCCCCTGCGGACTCAGCGTCCTAGGTTGTTGCCAGCGGTGCTGGATGGACCACCGGCCGCACCACCACGACAACTCCGGAGGCGATCGTTCCTGTCACTAATGCGCACAGCATGCGCACCCATGGCAAGGACGGTTTTCGACAACCCGTGGATCGCCTTAATCTCCACACGACAGTTGCGGCTACCACTCCAGTACCTTCGTCCGTCCGTGCCGCTCTTTTGGATCCGGCCTGGCGTCTTGCTATGCAGGCTGAGTTCGACGCCTTGCAGGCAAACGACACCTGGACCTTGGTGCCTCGCCCTCCTGGCGTCAACCTTGTCACCGGCAAGTGGGTTTTTCGTCACAAGTTCAAGTCTGATGGCTCTCTTGACCGCTACAAAGCCTGGTGGGTGCTTCGCGGTTTCACACAGCGTCCGAGCATTGATTATGATGAGACCTTCAGTCCAGTTGTCAAGCCAGCAACCATCCGGATGGTACTCACTTTGGCACTGTCTCGCTCCTGGCCGATTCACCAGCTTGATGTGAAGAATGCATTTCTTCATGGCACTTTGACTGAGACAGTCTACTGCGCACAGCCGACTGGGTTTGTCGACTCTTCCAAGCCCAATTATGTCTGTCGCCTGAACAAGTCACTCTATGGGTTGAAGCAAGCTCCTCGCGCCTAGCACAGTCGCTTCGCCTCTCACATTACCTCACTCGGGTTTGTTGAGGCCAAGTCCGACACGTCGCTGTTCATCTACTGCAAAGGTGCTGACATGGCTTTTCTTTTACTCTATGTTGATGACATTGTTCTCACTGCGTCGTCTCCGAGTCTCCTCCATCGGATTATCGCAGCACTTCGCCAGGAATTCTCCATGACAGACATGGGGCCTCTTCACCATTTTCTGGGTGTCAGTGTTCAGTGCAGAGGTGACAGTTTATTTCTCTCTCAGAGACAGTACATGCTGGACATTCTGGACCGCGCCGGTATGAGTCACTTCAAGCCGAGCAGCACTCCTGTGGACACTCACTCCAAGCTTTCTGCTGATGGTGTTTCAGTCGCTGATCCAAGTCAGTATCGCAGTCTTGCCGGGGCTCTTCAGTACCTCACCTTCACCAGACCAGACATTGCGTATGCTGTTCAGCAGGTCTGCCTGTACATGCATGACCCCCGGGAACCTCATTTGAGCGCTCTGAAGCGCATTCTCCGGTACCTTCAAGGTACATTGGATCTCGGTCTACACCTCCACCGGACCTCTCCAGCTGATCTCACTGTCTACACCGATGCAGATTGGGCGGGCTATCCTGACACACGCAAATCCACCTCGGGTTATGCGGTGTTTCTCGAGGACAATCTCATCTCCTGGTCATCCAAGCATCAGCCTACAGTGTCTCGGTCCAGTGCAGAGGCGGAATATCGAGCAGTCGCGAATGGAGTCGCCGAAGCCTGCTGGTTGCGCCAACTTCTGATAGAGCTTCGCTGCCCACTCCGTCGTGCTACAGTGGTCTACTACGATAATGTCAGCGCCGTTTACCTCTCCACCAATCCGGTTCAGCATCAGCGAACCAAGCATATTGAGATCGACCTGCACTTCGTTAGAGAACGAGTCGCCCTCGGTGAAGTCCGCTGTCCTGCACGTTCCCACTTCGTCCCAGTACGCCGACATCTTCACCAAAGGTTTGCCGACGTCCGTGTTCACGGAGTTTAGGTCCAGTCTCAATGTTCGCGGTGCTCCCAGTTCAGACTACGGGGGAGTGTTGGAATGTAATATGGCATGTGGGTCCTGCCTGGCCTCCCACAATGCCTATATATGTAAACGCTGATCATTCACAGTAATGCATTGAGTATTCCCTAATCCTACTCTTTCAAAAGCTTTTAAAAAGTTTGACTTAAAGACAACTTTAGGAATTAATCTGTTTAGAGACAGAAGGCGTAGTTCAAACAGGCTACTGATAAACTGGGACGACATTTATTTCATTTCTCGGTGATCACAGGTTAACTACGTAGTACACGCATGCACTAACTGATGCAAGAGTTATTTTATGCACTCCATCAAATACAGCAGGCTAATATAATTCACCATGACCAATCACAAACCGCAGTATACACACACACACACACGAGATTCGTAGTCTTGGGACGTCGTTATGTTTGTCGCTTGCGTACGTGCTTATGTACACATACACCATGGCTGTATATACGTATCATCATCGTGCTGATAAAGTGCGTACGTACACGTACGTCGTCGTCGGTCGTAGCCTGTACGTTTGGGCACGTACGTACTCGCAGTGGCGGCCATTCTGCAGCTAGATAGCAAGATAGCTAGGACGCCGGCGATGTCCTTGGCTGGCGGAGGACGTGGCGGCGGCCGCCGGTGCCACCCTCGGGCTGGCAGCTGAAGAAGGCGGCGGCGACGGGGGCGCCAGGCCGTGTTCGACGGCGAAGTTGCGGGTGCAGAAGTTGTGGCGGAGAAGCGGCGGCTGGTCGACGGAGCCGCGCGCCATCTGCTGGAAGAGCACGAACACCACGCGGTGGATCCCCGCCGGCGGCAGAGGGCTCTCGTAGCATATCACCATCGCGACCTGCATGCGTGCGTGTATGCAGCCAATTATTGGAAACGCAGATCCATGCATACGGAATCACCCATGCATGGATTTCTCCTTTTTTTTTTTACCAGACTAGAATAATATTCCACGTGTTGTCGGTGGAATTTTCTTAGAAATAAACAATATTACATGTATGAGCTCAACTACGTCTGTTTACATCCATTCTTATCAAAACTGAGCAAGACGTACAATAAAGGATCAATGAAAAACTAATAAAGTTAGATCGAATTGTATAAGATGATAAAACGACAAAAAAAAATAGTAATACACGGATGCTTTCTATATCTCTTATATATCAAAAAAATAACTACGTTTAGTGGATAACTTATATTAAGTGGTCGAAATTTAGTGGGATAAGATGGCTGTTAATGAGAGATGTAGATAATTAGCAGTAGATGTTGCATATGATTTACATATTATTAGATAAAACATGTAGTGAGGATTATAGATATAGATTTGTTAATTAATTACTATGAAAAGAGAATTACAGTTGAACTATATAATATAATATAACAAAAAAAAACAAAAAAAACATTAGTCCGAGTTCCTTTTGTTTGTGGCTGCGTCCATATATAGTGGGTTGGAGCTTCAAGTTTTTTATTGATTGAAGATATATCGGATGGACAGCGTACGTTATTCGAAACATGTCTCCGTTTTTGAACTAACACTATGATGATCATAATTAATTGAACAAAGTAATACTCATTTTTAAAATATATATACTATATGATTCGTATCACATTATTTTAGTAAAAAGTTTGAGAACTCAACAGTCTAATATAATTTCTCCACAAACAAAAAATGATATTCACCCCTCACTCAAAAGTGGATCACAATGCAATCGAGACGTGATGTTGCTAATTCTAAAAAAAAAAAAGAAGACACGTGATGCTGCTGACATGCACAATGCATTTCTAGCTACTGCACTTTTCTACTCACCATATACAATTTCAGTTGTCCCAGGAATATCTGTCACCAACCTGCAAAATGAAAGGTGATCAATGAAATCCAAATATAACTATGCATGGCTTTTAGAACATAAACACAATACTTACTCCCTCTGCCCCACAATAGCGCACTTCTCACTTAATTTTGAAGTTCAACTTTAAATCTAGTTAAATTTAAAATAGCATTTGACTTATTTCTTAAGATGTGCAGTTATTTTGGAACGGATGAAGTATGTGCGAGGATTAATTATATGTACATATGGTACCAATGCAAATTACTCCTTCAACGTCGGATTGCTCGGGTTGGGAGCGTCAGGATCCAGCATAACCTTTTGATTCGATGATCCAAAAGCCACACGGACGGCATATGTAAATAAACGCATCATGAATAATCAGTTAGCTTAGCTAGGAATGGCAATAGGACATGCATGCACACACGTCAAGCAGGCTGATTTTTAATAATTAGGACTAATATCAGCCAAAAGAGATGCATGGAGGAAAACCTACAAGCGTGTAGGACTGCCTGAAATCGGTGCCCCCGATCTCGATGCGAGGCCTTGCTGCCACCGCCGACGGCCGGAGGTCGGAGCCGTTGATGAGGCGCCGGCCGTTGTAGGAGACCCGGAGCGCCACCGTCGGCGAGAACGGGTCCACCACGTCGCCGACCACCCGCCCCAGCACCAGGCTGTCCCTTGACGTCGTTGACATCGAGAGCTTTGTAGTGTAAGCAGTTTGTCGTTGGAAGCTACCAAGCCTATGGTCCAACCTTCTATCTTGTCGCGTCTCTTCTCTCTCTCTCTCTCTCTCTCTCTATGGTCCAACCTTCTATCTTGTCGCGCGTGCGTGCGTGTGTGTGTCTCTCTCTCTCTCTCTATATATATATATATATATATAGAACTACTATCCTATAGCTGGCTACAAATAACTTATTCTGTAGTCACTTTGAGTTACGATAATTACTATGTTAATTTATGAGATTATAGTAACTCCTTACTAAGTGGTTTACTACAACGTTATAGTAAATATCCCCGTGTGTTATAGTAACCCAACTATAGTAAATATATTGACATTATCGTAAATTAGTATAAAATTATGGTAAATGGAGGTGGCTACAGAATAACTTATTCTGTAGCTGGCTGCTGAATAGCCTCTCCATTATATATATATATATATATATATATAATATATATTATATATATATATATATATATAATATATATATATATATGGAGAGTATATTCAGTAGCTAGCTATAAAATAAGTTATTCTGTAGTCACCTCCATTTATGATAATTTTATATACTAATTTACGATAATGTTAATACCTATTTACAATAGTTGGATTTCTATAATAGTATGATGTTTCCTCGTGTTACTAGTAGTACTCTTTTGGTGTCAGGAATCGAAGTGAGTGATTGATTGGCACGCGCCGGTGCAGAGGCATATTCCCCTGACGAAGCATGGGCCTTCGCTTAGCTGAAAAATTATTATGATTAATTTGTTCGGAGAGAAAAACAATGTTCTGGCTAAAAGATTAAGTTAAAAAATACGGATTATAAGAGAAACGAACATGACCGTATAGGGATAAGCGCTCTGTTCGCTTGGCTTATAAGCCGTACTTTTTTAGCCAACGAACAATATTTTTTTTCTCATAATAAATCAGCCAATATTATTTTTAGTTATGGCTTATCAGCCAAACAAACAGGTCCAGTGTTTCACCGATCAGCAATCACCACCGCGGGCGGGGCCCAGGTCATCCAGACTCCAGCATCTGTCTGATCTCCACGTGACGTTGTTTACCGACCTGCAGGTAGTACAATAGAATTTAAGCAGGAGTGTTCTGTCACAATCTGTATTAGTTACCTTGGACGTTTGCTTGATGTTTGTTTATACTGCCGGTATCTGTAATAAAAACTACTCTGTAGTACAGCACTAGTGAAAACACTTTTGGTTAGCCGGTAGGCAATGCGTGTGGCTGAGCTGATTAAACTGTTTTTATACGAGTATTTGGGAGCACCGCCGTCGGCGTGCTCCAGCAGCTCCAATTGGCATGGAGCCCCCACCCCGTGTGGTGTCGTGGTAGCAACCGGTCAATATACTAGTAGGAGTAGTAAATGAATCAATGGAAAGTTTGACGCCCTTTCCCAGGCAAATGCACCGTCACTTTCAAGCTTTTCTACCCTCTTTTATATATTTTTCTCCCCGCGTGGATGCTTTCCACACCCCATTCCGCGAGCACGCATGGCCTGGCTCATTCAACCTGAAGAAAGAAGAGTGCACGACACCACACTGGTGGTGCTTGCTTGGCGTGGATGCTGGATGAGCGGAGCAGCTCGTTTTCAGACCGGCCAGTTTCTATCCCCAGCTGATGACGGCGACGCGTCCAGGTCCAACAGGGTATCACTGACCGGAGACTGACTGCCGGTGGTGGTACGCGGACTCCATTCCGTGGGCCGTAACATGAGTACGAGTACAGGTACGGAGGTAGTAGAAAAAAAAACAATTCAAAATCGATCCCGGAGATCCGTTCACGGAGCTGGCGCCCGTGCAGTGCTCTGGGCTCTGGCTCTTCTGCTACTGTGGCATGCTGTGGCTGCAGCAGCCCTGCCCGTCAGTGCGCTGCGCACTGTCACTGTGGACTCTGGTCGAGGGAGGGCATCTCGCCGCAGGCCGCGCGGCAGCGCCTGCGCCACGGCGCTGGACTGGCGGGGGAGGCCAGTGACATGACCGGCGTGGCGTCACATGATTCCACAACAATGGCCGGCCAGTGGCAGCACGGGCAGGGCCGCAGGGAGGGAGTGCCAGTCGTCTCTCTCGGGCCTCAGCTCTGACTCTCGGTGCTCCAAGCAGTCCTAGCTCTTGGTAGGGCAGGCCACAGCCACAGGACGAGCCGCAGAGGATGAGGATGAGCCCTGAGGACGACGTGGGGCCCTCAAGTTTCCGTGATCACGTGGTGGCAGCACACGCAGCACGTTGGCAGGCAGCAGTGCTCTGCCGCCGCGGCGTCCGCCTGGCTCCGTGCGCCGGCCTGACCGGGACCGGAACCGGAACCGATGGGATGGGGACGGCCCCCGCCGCTCACGTGCATGCTGCCGCTGCGCTGCGAGCCCAGTGACCCACCGGTCCCCACGGCCCCGGCTCCGCACGCCCGTTACCGCGTTTGTCCCCTCCTGGCGTGGCGTCAGTCGTCACCCACCCACCCTGACCCCACCCCCCAGCGTAGCGCGATTGGAGTGGAGTGGCCCAGTGGGTCCCGCGCACGCTGACGAGATACCAACAGCGCCGCTCTGTTCCGCGACAAGGGTACAGTGCGCGTGCGTGCGTAGTACTACTACGGATCTACTTCTACGGCCCAGCCGAGCCCAAGACCCAGGCCCCCACAGCAGCGCTAGACTGGGCGTACCAAGACCACTCTAGCAGCACTGCCGGGTTCAAGCTCTGCTGTCATTTTGGTCGATTTTCACTTCTACTGCTAGTACAAAAAAAGCAGTATTACTAATAGTATTTTTGAGCAGCAAACACTCCTCTCTTTTTTTTTACACATGTTGTATTAGATGCACTTTTGCTAAGGCACACGTTCGTGCACTGAGTGCCGGAGTCAAGTTCAGAGATTGTTTTCGATCTATTGGGATTATTATAAATACCACCACGACTGACCTTTATGACATTCCACGTTGCGTTGGGCGCGCGTAGAAGAAATCGCCACCCGCGCCGCACACGCCGTTCTAGACGCGAGACCCGAGTAGCCCCCGTTCCCACACGCCCAGACGCCCTCTGCCGTCGCTGCTCGCCGGGACCCGCCCGCCCCCCGACGTGTCGATCGCCAGGGGGGCCTCGTCCTCGCGCTCCGTCCAGCCCCGCGCGCTCGCTTGCTGTTCAGGCATGCGGCCGCCGCTGCCCGCCGCCCTGCCCGCGCCTTCCCGCACGCCGAGACGAGATTATATTTCTTGGAGTAAAATAGGACGCTGGGTGACTGATGAGAGAGAGAGAGAGATTTATTGCAAAAATCTACGTATTTTTATATGGCAAAGAAAAACAGACGAAAATAAAGGCGTGATCCGTAAAAGCGAACGGTGGGCCCGCTCACGTGTCCCCCTCCGTCGTCCATCCCCTCTCTCCCCGCGGTGGGCCAGCTCGGTCGTACTGCTCCTCCACGCCGTGCGGCCCCCTCCGGCCGCCATGTGGGTCCCGCATCCCACTGGCGCCCACGTGCAGCGCGGCTCGACGTGGACCGAGCCGCGCGGCGGAGACACGCTTCGTGGCCTGCCGGGTAGGGCCGTTTCCCCATTCTGCCCCCGGACCCCGCCGCGGAACCGGAGGGCATCGCTTCAGGCGCACGCCTACCGCACGGCCACGCGCGCTGGCACTGGCACTGGCACTGGCAGTGGTATGCGCGGAGATATGCCGGAAGTCGAGGGGCGTTGTCGTCTGCCTCTCCGGACCGGAGAGCCTTTCAAGGCTCACGCCACTGCTCCCCTCACCCCCAGCCCCAGTCCCACCCCCGTCTCCCTCGCTCGCCTCGCGCGGCGTGTTGCCTTTTCCGTGGGATCTCTTCTCGCCTCACGCTTCCGGCTTCTGCCCCCTCCCTCCCTTGCTCGCTCGCTCCCTAGCTCCTCCGCACCCAGACGAGCACGCGGTCCGGCCGGTCTCCCTCTCCTGTCCCCTCCTCCCTCCTTGAGCCGAGCCGAGCTGAGCGCGGCTCGCGCGGGCGTCGCATGGCGAGTGGTGCCGGCGGGGACGGCCTGGGCGCGGCGGGCGCGGGGGGACGGATGCCCACGTGGAGGGAGCGCGAGAACAACAAGCGCCGGGAGCGCCGTCGCCGCGCGATCGCTGCCAAGATCTTCACGGGCCTCCGCGCGCACGGCGGGTACAAGCTGCCCAAGCACTGCGACAACAACGAGGTGCTCAAGGCGCTCTGCAACGAGGCCGGATGGGTCGTCGAGCCCGACGGCACCACCTACCGCAAGGTAAAGCCGCCGCTGCCGCTGCTCCTTGGTCCTTCCCCCCGGCTCGCCGCGCCGGCAGATCTCGTCTCTCCCCGTCGTCCCCGCAGTACACGAGCCACAGCCCACGCCGATTCGCGACCTCCCCTTCTCGACCCCCCCCCCCACTCAATCGATCCCGAAGCGGGCGCATCTCAGCGTGCGCCGTGGCCGGGTTGGGTGCCTGCTGTACGGTGGTGTGAACTGTGTGTAGCTAGCTAGCTGTTCATTTTTTCTCCTCCATTTTTTGGGTGGGTGGATGGGTGGGTGTTGCACGTGGACGATGGGCAAAAGGTACGGGATGCCAGCCTGGACCGCGCACGGGTGGTGTGCGGTGGGTGGAGTGATTGACGCGTTCGTGGAGAATCCCCTTCGCGTAGCTGCAAATTTTGCCGGAGATGAGATGGTGCTTGTTAGATTCTCCAGGAATTGGAAAGGAGTCTGGCATCCAGTTCTGCTACTGCTCCGACCCAGCAGCGCTCATGTTACAGCATTTTGCTGTTGGTCCTGCAGCCCTGTTCCGCCCGTCGGATCAGCAGGACGATCTGCTGAGTTTAGTTTCGGTACCGAATTGGTTGATTGGTTGTTGGGGCTGCTCTTGCATTGATATGCACCTAGATAATCAAATCTATGCAAGAACAAGTTGCCATTGTCCGCTCCATTGCTTTAAATTAGTAGCTCACAAGTCATGTCGCTACTCTGGTTGTTGTGTCGTGTGTGGACTGTCCTGAGGCATAATGTTGAGCATCTCTTACTTGCTTGGCACTCGTGTATTAATGCTCTTCCAGCTAAGGAGACTGGAAAATATGATTTGCAGTGTGAGCCTTGCACAAGCTGTTGCACGTGTGATCGTTGACTAAACTGTTTTGGGTACTACTTTATTATAGATAGTATAGATTTGCCATTCTCAACTATATGTTGTTCTGACTTACAGATTAAGAGCTTTTTGGTTCCCATATTACGCAATGGACATTAGCTGATGATAACAGATTCATGGATTTCTGCTACTAGTTCTAGGGGATTGGTTCTGTTGTTAGTTAATCGAATGGTTCTAGTGACAATGCAACTAATCATGTCTTTCTTTTCTCCCACAGGGAAGCAAGCCCATGGAACGCATGGATCATATCGGTTGCTCCGTGTCACCAAGCCCATGTTCATCATACCAAGTCAGTCCACGAGCATCATACAATGCAAGCCCTACTTCCTCCTCATTCCCCAGCGGTGCATCTTCCCCCTTCCTTCCTCCCAACGAAATGGTCAATGGTGGTATCGATGGCAATCCAATCCTACCATGGCTTAAGACATTCTCCAATGGTACTCCGTCAAAGAAACACCCACTTCTCCCACCACTGTTGATCCACGGTGGCTCAATCAGTGCTCCAGTAACCCCTCCTCTAAGCTCACCATCAGCCCGAACACCTCGGATGAAGACAGACTGGGACGAAGCAACTATCCAGCCTCCATGGCACGGTGCAAACAGCCCCACAATAGTGAACTCCACCCCACCCAGTCCTGGGCGGTCCATTGCTCCTGACCCGGCATGGCTTGCCGGCATCCAAATATCATCGACCAGCCCAAATTCCCCGACCTTCAGCCTCGTGTCCACCAATCCGTTCAGCGTCTTCAAAGAGTCTATCCCGGTCGGCAATTCGTCGTCGAGGATGTGCACGCCAGGGCAGAGCGGCACTTGCTCCCCCGCGATCCCGGGCATGCCCCGGCACTCAGACGTTCACATGATGGATGTGGTCTCCGACGAGTTTGCGTTCGGTAGCAGCACGAACGGCGCTCAGCAGGCTGCTGGGCTGGTGAGGGCGTGGGAAGGCGAGCGGATCCACGAGGACTCGGGGTCAGACGACCTGGAGCTGACGCTGAAGCTCTAGGGCAGGTGGCGGGCGGGCGCTGATGCTGATGCTTAACACCGCTAACACGGGGAATTGCTGCTGTTGTTTTTAGTGTACTTGTTATTGTTTAGCTCCTGATGGAGGCCGATCATGTGGCTCCTGGATAGATTCACTTGTTGTTGTGATGATAATTGTGGTGTTATTTATGCATGGAGAGAGCAGTAGAGGTGAAAGACTGATAGGTTCGGGCAAAATTAGCTCAAAATGTAGCCCGGAGCCGTATTCAGCTAGCTGACAGTCTCAAGTTGGCTGTTGCATAAGCTCCCTGTGCTGTTGTTGTGACAACTGTAAATTAATGTCAGAAAATCATTCAGAAATGATCTGGGAAGGTTTTATAGCCCAGCGGGGGCATTTGTGTTTCTGCCACTGCATGCCACGATTGTTGCACGCACGCACGCGCGCTGACCGCAGTCGGCAGTGCGCACGGGCACAACGCTCGCTGTTTGACCACCGTAGCCTGGTCGCGTGGCGCCGCGCGCTGCTTCGGCTTGCCGTGGTCAGCGGGCGACGGTGCTGGCGATGCGGGCCGCGACGACCCCAGGGATGGCGACAGACGGCGCCGCGTGCCGCGTGGTTGCCAAACAGGGACGCTGGGCACTGCCGCCTGTCGGCCGGCGCCGGGGCGGTGACTCACAAAGGGGTGCCCGGTCTGCCCCCTCTCCTGCCTGCCTGCCTGCCTATTCCCGCTGGTGCGCCGTCGGCCCGTCGCTGCCTGGAGTAACTGAACCGATGGTACCGGGTCAGCGACTGTGTGATGGCGTCTCTCCCCGCGGTCGGCAATCGCCCCCCGTCCTGACGCCATCCCCGTTTCCCCGGACTTCCTGCTCTCGTGCGGCCGGACCCGGACGAGGGACGACGCGTTCAAGGCCACCACCAGTCCACCACACACGCTCGCTCGCTCGCTGCCGTTGCCTTCTCGAGGACCAAGTGGTGTCCTGTCGCGGGATGAGCTGAGCTGATAGTGACACTTACGTGCCGCTGCTGCTGGCGGGTAAAGGTAAACGATCGGACCACGCGCTGTTACACACCACACCACGGATTGTTTGACCCGATCAAATGCACGTCGTGATAGCTAGCTCTAGCTGCCCTGGTCACCAACCCCTGGTCCGGAGGCACACAGAGAAGGAGAGTTGGTTGCCAAACTTGCGCGGGAATTCAGCCGGCCGTGTGCGAGTGAGCAAGCCTGCTTGCTCTTGGCTAGACAGGTGAGAGCGACGTGCACGCGTGGTGATGCTGGCCTAGACCCTTCTTTTTTTGTTATTGAAAAGAAAAGATTCTGGTCCAGACTTGCGGTGCACTACGAGCATCAGGGAAACCCGTAGGCTTGCACGGTAGTTACTCTGGCTGGCCAAAGCACAGCACGTTATTCCAGTGACGACACGTCAGAATCAGAAGGGATCTGTCAGTCTCACTGAAGAGGCTAGGACAGTGAAACTTCAGGCTGAATGAAACTCTCAAAATGTTTGGCCTTGGGATGAGCTCAGTTAGGTGAGAAAAACGGTAGTACACTGCGCGAATCCTGCTGCAGTAAACAATTCGTGTATATCCCCTGTTAGTTCGGTTGGTATCTTTTTGGGCACACGATACAGGCAGACAGACAGAGAGTTGGTGGTTGGTGGTCAGTCCGAGAAGATTTCGTGCGTGTTAGCAGGCCTGCACCGCCATTCTCCGATTAAATACTAGAACTAGTTTACTAGTAGTAATACAATTATTATACAGTGCTGAAATAAAAAGGGCTAAGGATGCCGGCGAGGTAGGGGAGGAGATGTCAGGGAGAGGGAGCGCCGCCGGGGCCACGGAAGAAGGGCAGGCGGGGTATCAGAGCTCGGAAGATGGAAGCCCTGCTGGCAGTGGCAGTGGCAGCAACAGATGCAACGACGACATGATCTCCGTGCAGTTCATGCAGAAGGTACGGCCGGCCACAAATTCATTCGACTAGCTGCCACGAGGTCTTAACCATCGCTCCTGCTCGTGATGCTCGAACTATATACAGTCCAACATACGTGCTGGAATGTACTAGGCCAATGCAAGATTACTGCTTTCAGTGTTCAGTACCATCAGTAATGTCATGCATTTGCTGTTGTTTGATACTTTGATTGACGCAAATTAACCCGCACTGCACTGCATGGACGCGTACGTGGAATAATGAACGAATGAATGAACTGATGAAATTAAAGCAGATTTTCGCGGAGGTGCTGGGGACCTACTTCATGATCTTCGCGGGCTGCGGCTCCGTGGTGGTGAACCTGAGCACCAACGGCACGGTGACGTTCCCGGGCATCTGCGCCGTGTGGGGCCTGGTCGTCATGGTGCTGGTCTACTCCGTCGGCCACATCTCCGGCGCGCACTTCAACCCCGCCGTCACCGTCGCCTTCGCCACGTGTGGACGCTTCCCCTGGAAGCAGGTCAGTCCATCAGAGGCTACGCTACGTAGCGGCATCTTATCGATCGGCGATCTGAAATTCTGAATGGAACCACTGCACCAGTTTCGAACTAGCACAAACAAATCCGGCGTCCTTATAATCTGCTTCTGCGTGCACGCATGATGCACGCACAATGCAGGTGCCGTCGTACGCGGTGGCCCAGGTGCTGGGGTCCACGCTGGCCAGCCTGACGCTGCGCGTGGTGTTCGGCGGCGCCACGGCGCACGACCACTTCTTCGGGACGGCACCGTCGGGGACGGACGCGCAGGCGGTGGTGCTCGAGTTCGTCATCTCCTTCTACCTCATGTTCGTCGTCTCCGGCGTCGCCACCGACAACAGAGCGGTAACCAATAATTAACTATCGCCGATCAGTTCCATGCATTCTTCTAGCTAGGCAAGCTCGCTGGGCACTGGGCAGGGTGTGAAGCAGCTGACGGCTTGGCGCTTTGACGCAGATCGGAGAACTCGCTGGGCTCGCCGTCGGCGCCACCGTCCTGCTCAACGTGCTCTTCGCCGGGTACGCACACAGCGCAGCCGCGAGATTGCCTCCAAATTCATTTAACTGGGCCCATGTTCTTATTTGACTTTTCCGATTTGGCCCACAGGCCCATCACAGGGGCATCAATGAACCCGGCGCGGACCTTGGGCCCGGCGATCGTGGCAGGCCGGTACAGAAGCATCTGGGTCTACATGGTTGGGCCGATGTGCGGGACGGTGACGGGCGCGTGGGCCTACAACCTGGTCCGCTTCACCGACAAGCCGCTGCGCGAGATCACCAAGAGCGGCTCATTCCTCAGGGCCGCGGGCCGCACCAGCTAACAGACACCTCGCTGGACGCTAGCTGGCTATTATTATGTTTCCAACGAGTCTGCTGCTGCTACAGGTACCCAACTAGCTACGAACTATGTGGTTGGTCTTTGTTGTACTCTTAATATTTTAATCCACTTTCCCAATTTCTTGTGAGCGAAAAGGTATCCATAACTCATACATTTTGGTTAATTTGTTAGCTTAAATTGTAATGTGAGGGTAAACCTCAATTGATTAGATTTTTTTGTGATGAAACATCTCCCGGGTCCTAGGTTTAGCACGGGCACTCAACTCTCTCCTAGATTTATTCAAGGAGTAAACAATGCTATTCATTTAACAGAAAATGACGCTAATCTTGAGACCTAATAACTCAATCCCTCGAAAGTCATGTCACCATTGACAAACAAAAAGTGACGAGCGGACCACGTTGAAAACCGTGGCTATTTTCAAGTGGAAAGTAACATGCTTTTTCCATTACTCGTCACTTTTAGGGTCATCTACTTGGAATGCAAGAATTTCACAAGATCTTTATAGAAATTTCACTGGAATCAGTTTAATTTCAAAGAAGAAATACAGAAACGGAGAAAAAAATCCCGTGTTCCAGACAGACCCTGATGCTAGCAAGGTCTTGGGTGACTATATATATATATACTCCCTCCGTATACAAATTTAAAGTCGTTCTGGGCGACGCTACATCCATGCAAAAGGAAGTCGTTCTGGCTTGAGGGGCTGGTTTTGGACGCGTTTGCCCCTGGCGACGCTTTGTTCCGCGCGCCCGCTGGTTCTCCGTTCGATGCCCAGCACGCTCGCCGCCCGCTTCGTTAATACGGAGTACTCCCAGCACGCTCGCCGCCCGCTTCGTCGCTCGCGTCAAGGCAGTAAACACGCGCCGCCCTCGCGCAGGTGCTGCTCGCCTTCGCCCTCGCTTTCTCACGCTCGTCCGCGGCTTAGTGTTTAGGTTTGCCATGGAGTTCACAGTGCCATGCAATTTTTCCACAGACCCATGCAAAATCTTGTTAAAACAAAAAAAAACGCCAGCCAAGGGAGTCGAACCCTGCCCGCAAGCCTCAAGTCCCACCCACCTGACCAGTCCAGCTACGAATCATTCTCGTCTAGGAGTCACCCACAGACGTATTTAATAAGGGTAAACATGAAAAAATACCACTTAATTAATGACACCTTGGTAAGCACAATCATGTCCTAAACGACTTTTATTTCCTATATGGAGGGAGTATATACAGTGACAGCCGACAGGCTTTGATTGTCTCCCGCGTCACTAGTGTTTGCACCTCTGATTTGTCATTAGTGATTTGTCTGGCTTGATAACAAATTAATTAGCTCGGCACGGCACTAGTGAGCTGGTACAGAGATGGGGTCCACCTAGTATACCTAGGAAGCAGCAGAAGAATCTAGAGAATCTCAAGAATCTATGCGTCCACGCTAGCGAGAGAACTTTGTGACAGCGATTGCCATTATTCTTTGCACCTTCAGTTAATTTATTAGCATATTCTTAGAGGCTGATTGACAAGCAGAGCTTCGAAAAAAAAAATATCTGTAAACTGATAGTTATACTGTAGAGATTCTTATATTGTAGTGGAACTGCTTAGTTGAGTCATTGTGTCATTATTTAAAAGATTATTAATTAAACACATATATGTTTAAACCAATTTATATTATCTAAAATTTTTTAAATCCTGCATACAATCTTTGAGTTAGAGCGTTTCCAAATAGGTCATCATCATGTATTGTTTACGTACGCCATCCATCCCTGAAAAAAAAAATCAATTTATAGAGTTTGCTTAAGTCATTTTTTATATTTAACCGAATTTATAGAAAAGAACATAAATATTTATGACATAAAATGAGCACGTTATAAAAAACTATTTTATATTGTATTTAATGTTATTAATTTAGTTTCATAAATTTTAGCGCTCTTTTCTATAAATTTGATAAAGCTGTTGGAATGTAATATGGCGTGTGGGCCTGCCTGGCCTCCCACAATGCCTATATATGTAAACGCTGATCATTCACAGTAATGCATTGAGTATTCCCTAATCCTACTCTTTTATGGTATCATGAGACGGTTCGTTTCTCGCTTCCGCAAACCCTAACTCGCGCCGCCGCCGGTTCACCGGCCGCTCGCCGCTGTCGCAGAGTATCCACCAATCGCCGGCCCTCCTCTCCTACCCCTCCCGCGCGGACGCGTGGCCCTCAGCGCCCGCGCGACGCGCCCCTCCACGCCGCTGCAGAGTCTTCCTCGTCGGCTTCCCGTGCCCGATCGCTGGCCCCGTGCCCGATCCGCACGCCAGGCCTGAGCGTGTGATCGCGTTGCCTCGTCATCGCGTGGCCGAGCTCGATCTCAACCGTGACCGCCGCTCCCATCGACCCCACCGATCTGATGGCCAAAACCGACGTCGAACGCCAGGCTCGCGAGGAGCGCGCCCGCAAGGCGGAGGCCGATCGCGTTGCGGCCCTCGACGTGTACGAGGCCAAGTACGCCGCCGTCCACGCCGCGGCCATCGCCGTCCTCAACATCAAGGTCCTCATGCCCCTGGTCTTGGATCGCGCCGCCGACAACTATAACCGGTGGCGGTCCATGTTCCTCGTTGTCCTAGGCAAGTATGCCCTAACGGACCACGTCCTCTCCGATGTCGTCAACGCCGATCAACAGGCGTGGGTGCAGATGAACTGCACCGTGCTCACTTGGATCTACTGCACCATCCACGTCGATCTCCAGCAGTCGACGATGAACCGCAAGCCGAACACGTGCGACGCGTGGATCTACCTCGAGAACGAGTTCCTCGGCCAGCGCGAATCGCACGCCCTACTGCTCTCGGCGGAGTTCCGCACGGTGAAACAGGGGTCGGCCTCCATCACCGACTTCTGCCGCTATCTTGAAACGATGGCGGCAACCCTCAGCGACTTCGGCGATCCGATCGGGGATCGAACCTTGGTCCTCACTCTCCTTCGTGGGCTCAATGGCAAGTTCTGGCCCATGGTCTCCAACCTCAAGATGCGGCAACCCTTCCCCACCTTCGAGGAGGCTCGCACGCTCCTCCTGCTCGAGGAGATCGACATCGACAATGTTGCTGCAAGCGACGCTGCCGGGGCATCGGACCCGCCGGCATCCTC
Organism: Miscanthus floridulus; assembly: GCF_019320115.1. NCBI lineage: Eukaryota > Viridiplantae > Streptophyta > Magnoliopsida > Poales > Poaceae > Miscanthus > Miscanthus floridulus. The sequence goes on from NC_089584.1 coordinate 5,894,261, forward strand.
TGCGACAACCACGCTCGTCACTACCCCGTGCCCTCCTGCTGGGCGCTCCTACGCAGGCCAGGGTGAGGGCGGCCATGCCGGCCACGGCCAGGGTGGCTATGCCAGCCCTAGCCAGGGCAGCCAGGGACAAGGCAGCCAGGACGAGCACGCTGGCCAGGGCAGCTCACAGCACACTGACCGTCGCCGCGGTGGCCACGGCCGCAACCAGCAGCAGTAGGTCTCCAACACTGGAGGCGGCTCTCGCTGCCTGGCACCATTCTATAACCCATGGACGGGCACCGTGCAGCTCTGGCCGTGTTCATCGGGCGGTCTAGGGACGCTGTTTTGACCTCCATCGGCTGCCTTCACTGCTGTTCCTTAGCCGCAACAGCAGTACATACAACAGCCGTACGTGCAGCAGCCGTACACCCTCGGACCTCCTCTAGGGTTCGGCTACGGAGGACCATCGCCGCCACAGCAGCAGCAGCAGTGGACGCCCATGCAGGGCACGTCCTGGGACCCATCCGCCCTCATCAGCAACTTCAACACCATGACGCTGACGCCCCCTTCATCGACTGAGTGGTACATTGACTCCAGCGCCGGTGCCCATATGGTCAACAACGCTAGTATTCTTTCTACCTTTCACCATCCTTCGTCATCTAGTTCTTCATCTATCATTGTTGGTAACGGAGCTTCACTTCCCGTTACATCTATTGGGTCACACTCATTCTCCACCACACGACGTCCTCTTGTTCTTTTTGATGTTTTAGTGTCACCAAACATTATTAAGAATTTGATTTCCGTACGTCGTTTCACCACTGATAATAATTATTCCATTGAGTTTGACCCGTTTGGCCTCTCTATGAAGGACCTTCAGACACGGAGCGTGATCGCCAGGTGCAATAGCACGGGTGACCTCTACCCGTTCTTCCCAGCACCATCCAGCACTCCCACTACCCTCGCTGCCACCGCGTCATCCACCTCACTCTAGCATCGTCGCCTTGGTCATCTCGGACATGCGGCTCTTTCCAAGCTTATTAGTTCCAATGCTATTTCATGTAATAAGCGCCATATTGATCATGTTTGTCATGCCTGTCAGCTAGGTCACCATGTGTGCCTACCTTTTAGTGTGTCACACTCTCGCGCTGCACATCCTTTCGATTTAATACATTGTGATCTTTGGACTTCTTCAGTTGTTAGTGTGTCGGGCTATAAATATTATTTAGTCATTCTTGATGACTGCGCTCATTACACCTGGACGTTCCCATTACGCCTCAAGTACGATACTTTCAGTGTCCTTTCTAACTTTTTGTCATATGTGCGCACGTAGTTTGACTCCACCATCAATGCAGTTCAGTGCGACAATGGCAGTGAGTTTGACCACTCCTCGGCCCGCACGTTCTTCCTCACTCATGGAGTCATCTTTCGGATGTCGTGCCCACACCTCTCAGCAGAACGGACATGCCGAGTGCACCCTTCGCACCGTGAACAACATCGTGCGGTCCCTTCTATTTTAGGCCAACCTTCCTCCAGTTTATTGGGCTGACTCACTCCACACTGCCACCTACCTTCTCAATCGTCACCCCACCAAAACCCAAGACGGCCACACCCCTTTCTTCACTCTTTACGGCACACAGCCTTCCTACACTCACCTTCGAGTTTTTGGCTGTGCCTGCTATCCCAACCTCTCGTCCACAGCTCCACATAAATTATCACCTCGCTCCTCCTTGTGTGTTTTCCTCGGGTACTCATTCGATCACAAAGGATATCGATGTCTCGATCTTCATTCCAATCGGATCATTGTCTCCCGTCACGTTGTATTCGACGAGACTTTGTTTTCGTTCTTCGAGATGTCCACCACCCCCAGGACCCAAACACCCCCCAGGACCCAAACACACCTGCGTTTTTGGATGATGCTGATGATTCCTCTTCGCCTATGTGGCCAAGAGATGTGCCTGCAGGTACTCGTCTCCCTAGAGGCATGAATGCCGCACCTGGGACCCCTGGCGCCCCCTCAACCGGTGCCTTTCCCACTGGCGGTGTGGTGCCTGACACGATGTCAGGTGCTACCGCGGCCACCTCAGGTGGCGCCCCTCCCACCGGTCTGGCTGGTGCTGCTGCCCCTGCGGACTCAGCGTCCCAGGTTGTTGCCAGCGGTGCTGGATGGACCACCGGCCGCACCACCACGACAACTCCGGAGGCGATCGTTCCTGTCACTAATGCGCACAACATGCACACCCATGGCAAGGACGGTTTTTGGCAACCCATGGATCGCCTTAATCTCCACACGACGGCTGCGGCTACCACTCCAGTACCTTCGTCCATCCGTGCCGCTCTTTTGGATCCGGCCTGGCGTCTTGCTATGCAGGCCGAGTTCGACGCCTTGCAGGCAAACGACACCTAGACCTTGGTGCCTCGCCCTCCTGGCGTCAACCTTGTCACCGGCAAGTGGGTTTTTCGTCACAAGTTCAAGTCCGATGGCTCTCTTGACCGCTACAAAGCCCGGTGGGTGCTTCGCGGTTTCACACAGCGTCCGAGCATTGATTATGATGAGACCTTCAGTCCAGTTGTCAAGCCAGCAACCATCCGGATGGTACTCACTTTGGCACTGTCTCGCTCCTGGCCGATTCACCAGCTTGATGTGAAGAATGCATTTCTTCATGGCACTTTGACTGAGACAGTCTACTACGCATAGCTGACTGGGTTTGTCGACTCTTCCAAGCCCAATTATGTCTGTAGCCTGAACAAGTCACTCTATGGGTTGAAGCAAGCTCCTCGCGCCTAGCACAGTCGCTTCGCCTCTCACATTACCTCACTCGGGTTTGTTGAGGCCAAGTCCAACACGTAGCTGTTCGTCTATTGCAAAGGTGCTGACATGGCTTTTCTTTTACTCTATGTTGATGACATTGTTCTCACTATGTCGTCTCTGTGTCTCCTCCATCGGATTATCGCAGCACTTCGCCAGGGATTCTCCATGACAGACATGGGGCCTCTTTACCATTTTCTGGGTGTCAGTGTTCAGCGCAGAGGTGATAGTTTATTTCTCTCTCAGAGACAGTACATGCTGGACATTCTGGACCGCGCCGGTATGAGTCACTACAAGCCGAGCAGCACTCCTATGGACACTCACTCCAAGCTTTCTGCTGATGGTGTTTCAGTCGCTGATCCAAGTCAGTATCGCAGTCTTGCCGGGGCTCTTCAGTACCTCACCTTCACCAGACCAGACATTGCGTATGCTGTTCAGCAGGTCTGCCTGTACATGCATGACCCCCGGGAACCTCATTTGAGCGCTCTGAAGCGCATTCTCCGGTACCTTCAAGGTACATTGGATCTCGGTCTACACCTCCACCGGACCTCTCCAGCTGATCTCACTGTCTACACCGATGCAGATTGGGCGGGCTGTCCTGACACAAGCAAATCCACCTCGAGTTATGCGGTGTTTCTCGGGGACAATCTCATCTCCTGGTCGTCCAAGCGTCAGCCTACAGTGTCTCGGTCCAGTGCAGAGGCGGAATATCGAGCAGTCGCGAATGGAGTCGCCGAAGCCTGCTGGTTGCGCCAACTTCTGATAGAGCTTCGCTGCCCACTCCATCGTGCTATAGTGGTCTACTGCGATAATGTCAGCGCCGTTTACCTCTCCACCAACCCGGTTCAGTATCAGCGAACCAAGCATATTGAGATCGACCTGCACTTCGTTAGAGAACGAGTCGTCCTCGGTGAAGTCCGTGTCCTGCACGTTCCCACTTCGTCCCAGTACGCCGACATCTTCACCAAAGGTTTGCCGACGTCCGTGTTCACGGAGTTTAGGTCTAGTCTCAATGTTCGCGGTACTCCCAGTTCAGACTACGGGGGAGTGTTGGAATGTAATATGGCGTGTGGGCCTGCCTGGCCTCCCACAATGCATATATATGTAAACGCTGATCATTCACAGTAATGCATGGAGTATTCCCTAATCCTACTCTTTCAAAAGCTTTAAAAAGTTTGACTTAAAGACAACTTTAGGAATTAATCTGTTTAGAGACAGAAGGCGTAGTTCAAACAGGCTACTGATAAACTGGGACGACATTTATTTCATTTCTCGGTGATCACAGGTTAACTACGTAGTACACGCATGCACTAACTGATGCAAGAGTTATTTTATGCACTCCATCAAATACAGCAGGCTAATATAATTCACCATGACCAATCACAAACCGCAGTATACACACACACACACACACGAGATTCGTAGTCTTGGGACGTCGTTATGTTGTCGCTTGCGTACGTGCTTATGTACACATACACCATGGCTGTATATACGTATCATCATCGTGCTGATAAAGTGCGTACGTACACGTACGTCGTCGTCGTCGTAGCCTGTACGTTTGTGGCACGTACGTACTCGCAGTGGCGGCCATTCTGCAGCTAGATAGCAAGATAGCTAGGACGCCGGCGATGTCCTTGGCTGGCGGAGGACGTGGCGGCGGCCGCCGGTGCCACCCTCGGGCTGGCAGCTGAAGAAGGCGGCGGCGACGGGGACGCCCAGGCCGTGTTCGACGGCGAAGTTGCGGGTGCAGAAGTTGTGGCGGAGAAGCGGCGGCTGGTCGACGGAGCCGCGCGCCATCTGCTGGAAGAGCACGAACACCACGCGGTGGATCCCCGCCGGCGGCCGAGGGCTCTCGTAGCATATCACCTCGCGACCTGCATGCGTGCGTGTATGCAGCCAATTATTGGAAACGCAGATCCATGCATACGGAATCACCCATGCATGGATTTCTCCTTTTTTTTTTACCAGACTAGAATAATATTCCACGTGTTGTCGTGGAATTTTCTTAGAAATAAAAATATTACATGTATGAGCTCAACTACGTCTGTTTACATCCATTCTTATCAAAACTGAGCAAGACGTACAATAAAAGGATCAATGAAAAACTAATAAAGTTAGATCGAATTGTATAAGATGATAAAACGACAAAAAAAATAGTAATACACGGATGCTTTCTATATCTCTTATATATCAAAAAAATAACTACGTTTAGTGGATAACTTATATTAAGTGGTCGAAATTTAGTGGGA
>NC_089584.1:7008254-7078648 GCF_019320115.1 Miscanthus floridulus
TAGTGATCAACCGATTGTGTGTGAGAGAGTGATTCTAGTGCAATTGTATCGTAAGGTTGTATCGAGTGCCACTAGGTGATCGAGTTGCAAGCCGGTGGTACTTGTTACTCTTGGAGGTTGCCACCTCCTAGATGGCTTGGTGGTGGTCTCCGTCGAAGCCCGCAAGAAGCTTGTGCGGTGCTCTAGAGAAGAGCTTTGTGAGGGGCATTGTGCTCACCCCATGGGAGCCACGAAGAGCAACTCTAGTTGAGTGTGTCATTGAGCTATCCACACTTTTGGGGTAGGTTCTTGTGGTGCCCGATGTGTGGGCTTGGCGGGTGATGCCAATTAGCTGCTGAACCACCAAGTGAGCGGTCGACACAATGGGGACATAGTGTGTTGGCAAGCACGTGATCCTAGGGAGAAAATCACCGTGTCAACCTTGTTCTTCTCGTTGGTTTGCAATCCCATTACACAAGCTTGTGATTACTTTTATATACATTGTGCTTGTGTAGTTGCTCTTGTAATTAGTTAGCTTGTGTAGCTCACTAGTTACCTTCTTGCTTGTGTAGCATAGAAGTAGCTCCCTTGCGTGGCTAATTTGGTTTGTATAACCTTGTTAGTCATATTGTTTAGTTTGTGTAGCTAAGTATTTGCGCTCTCTAATTTGGCATTGGTTGCCTTGTTATTGAGCATTGCTAGTGAGCTTAGTTGGCTTTGTGCTTTTGCTTACTAGCATGTGTAGGAGCTCCCTCATTGCTTGAAGTACTAGTAGCATAGGTTTGTGTGACCTTGCTCCTAGAATTGGTTAGGTGAGCTCTAGCTAGCCCAGCACCATTGTTGCTTAATTAGGATCTTAGCGAGGTGCTAGAGAACATAGATAGAGGGGTGTAGTCTTGTCTATACCGATAGTTTTAATTCCGCACTTGTTCCGGTTAGCCGACGCGATTAAGTTTTAGAAATGACTATTCACCCCCCTCTAATTGCCATCTCGACCTTACACCTAGCCCGAGCACTCTCGGCCTAGGTTGCTCGAGGGCTCCATGGGGGTGTGATACCACCCTCCGGTTTTTACTATCATGTATTAATACTTTTTGCCCAAACGAAAGGGCATTCTGTTCCTTTGATTACGCTACGTAACTTGTGCTTTAACCTCCCAATCGATCATACCCTACCATGACCTATGGTTATGAGCAGCTGAGCCTCATAGGCCACACTCAGGTTCTTAAGGTTATAGCCTATGGGTCAACGGGCAGGTGCGAAAAAGAAAGGACAAAAATAAAGCTACGCAAGGATAAAAACAAGGGCGGATGGGAAAAGCTTCCCCTCACAAGTGATTTCAACACAAAAACAAACCTAAAATATTTGTGAATGTAAAACTGTTCACACAGGGGCTCCCCCACAAATTCATCTTTTACATAAACTGACTATTTATACTCTAACTCTATTATGACCCCCCGACGGCATCGGCTGACGATCCAATTGACGAGGATGAAGGTAGCTCAGCTACGGTTGGGACGATGTTCGTCTCGGTTGGGGGTGGGACGATGCTCGCCTCTGACCCTAGCCTGCCCTCCATCCATAGGCTTGATGACATCTTCTAGGTGCATGTCTTCGGCCATGGTGGAACAGTGAGCCTCCATCACCCACTACGTGGTGACCTGCTCAATGATCATCTGTGCATGCGGCACCAAACTCTCCCCCAGCGCATGGATCTTGTCTGTGCTCCACCCATCGATGTATCCTCTACAGATGGCTATGAAGTCCAGATCAGTGTAATGTGTTGCCACCAAGGTCAGCACCCCTGACATCCCATAGAACATGCCATCAGAGATGAGCGCCCAAACTTCATTCGGGACCTCTGCCAGCTAGACGACGGCGTACTGGTGCTCGGTCCTGACCCGAGCGCCTCAGGAGATGACCACCTGCGCAATCTTGCAAAGCTAGTTGAGCTCTCCCTCGAGAATGCGTTGCTCCTCAAGGGGCTAAGCTAGCATCTTCACGCTCTGATCGACCGCCGCTTTGACTGTCTCTAGCTCTTGCTCTAGAGAGCCAATCTTTCCACCCAGTTCTGGAAACAGACGACAAATTTAGAAGCAAAGGAAAGAAAAATTCAAGGCATCAACCAAGGGTAGAACAAGTACATACCAAGGCAGATGCTTTTCAAGATTGGAGAGCCCTTCCTCTTGCTGGGTCACCCTCTTGAGCAGTCGAGCGTTCGACTCCTCTGCCTCGAGCATCTACCCCCAGAGCGCGACCACTTCTTGCTCAACGTTCGACTAGGCCTTCTGTTCCACCTTTAGAGCCTCTAAGGACTTCTGGAGCGCCACCTCGGTCTCCACCAAGTGGGCCTTTGCCACATCGAGTTCAAGCTCGGCAGCAGTCGCCCGCTCGACCGCACGTAGTTTCATTGCTCGTGCTCCTATCGCCTCAGCTGCCCGGTCTTAGGACTCACAATAGGCAGACTCCAGCTGGTTCCTAAGCTCATCGACCCACCGTGATGCCACCACTTCTTGCTCCATTCGAACATGCTCCTCCCAAAGAAATTGGGACTTACGGATCGACATCATCTCCATGCCCTACGAGACAAGAATGAGGCATGCTGAGATAACCATTTAAAAGCTAAGGAATCAAGCACAACACCAAGAATGCAGAAAAACTTACCTTTGCAATGCATGGTAGGTCAATAGTCATAGCCTGATGGACTGAGCTCAACCCTCTCCAAGGCCTCCTTGAGCCTTGCCTTGGTAAGGACAAGATCGGACTCCATCGACTAGCCCCCTCTCCCCGAGCAACTGCTAGAGCTTCACCTCCTCATCATGAAGGATGAACCGGGCCTTTCCCACCTCACTGGGGCAAGGCCACACTAGCTCGTGGGTCACCCCTGACCCGCTAGAAGATCCATCCATCATGGTATCATGTGACAATCGGATCATCATCAACTCTTAGAAGGTAGAATGGCTAGGCGGCTCCACTCCGGTGCCTTCCTCGCCATCGAAGGGGATGTCCACCGCTAGGACTGCATGGCTCGCCAGCGGCTCCTCTACCTCTGGCTAGGCCATGGTTCCTCTGAACCCCTCTAGCTCTGACTAGGCGGGCGTACCATGTGCTCCTCCATCAGGTGAGACAGGGAGCCTAGTTTCCCTCCTCTCCTCCACAACCATTGGGGGGAGGGACCGCAAGAGTCACCTCCGACCTGACCTCCACCATCACCATGGGGATCGCTGCCATCACCGCTGCCGCCACTACCAGCCGTGCTCACGGCCGGCTAGGAAGATGCAACCCCCATTAAGGAAGGTCACGCCACCGCCAACTTGCTTCTTTCGCCGCTCGTCGTGACCCGCTATAGGCTAGGTCACCACTCTTCTTGCACATAAGGTGGGGAGATCCCCAGTCCTACCAGCCCCTGGCTGCTATCAAACAAGTGCAGGTCACACTCAAAAACTAATAACTATGAGAACAAATGGGAGCATGAATGCATACCTAGACGAAAGCGGTAGAACCCTAAAGCCCCAACCGGCTGACGATGAGCTAACTAGACGAGGATCGCTCATGGATTGCGACCCATGCCCCCTTGCATCGGCCAAGGGAAGAGGCAACCCAGCTAGTTCTCGATCATACCATGAATGGCCATGACCACTAGCTCATGGTGAAACCACCAGAGCAACTGGTAGGGCATTTCCCCATTGGGGGTCGTGCACACACGTCGACCCTGAAGACGTAGGGCAACAATCACATCCCCCTGACCTGCCGGCGTGCTCCACCGCACTCGAAGCAGGGGACCGTGAAGTCAACGATGCCTCCAAAGGGCACGGTGACCACGCCCGCTTCACCTCTTGTTCGAGGGCGGTGTCTTCGCTCATGGCGTGCTTCCTCGATTTATGAACATCGCTGCGCATCTTCGTACCAAGCCCACCACCGATGGATGCGATCGTGGGCTCACTGTGCTCCACCAAGGTTATGGTAGCGCCCCTATCTCCTTCATCCTCTAAGGCACTCACATCATCACCCATCTTCATGGGCTCCTCTGACTCGAGCTCTACCTCCATGTTGCTCTAGCTCTCACCCCTCCAGACCTATCGGTTGATCTCCTTCTCCTTATCAAACCTCCTCTGAACCTTCTTGGCTTTTTTCTCCTTCTTAGCAAGCATGTCCCCCCTCTAGGCAGCTTCTCAAAATGTGCATTCTGGTCCACTCGGAAGATGTGGCCAGGATTTATAGCCCACGAGTCCCATTGAAATGGGCAACTCGAAATCAATCAAAACATCAAAATAAGAAGGAAAAAGTCATGGGAAAAAAGCATAACAAATTGGATAGCTTCGCGGCATGAAGGGGTCTGGGCATCCCTTTGAGGGAGTCTTCATCCCTCAACTATAGCACCTGATCAAGACGACTCTAGACTTCATCCTTTGGCAACTCCTTCGGCGATGCACGGTCGGGATCCATCGGGCCTGGAGTATTCCCACATCGACCGTGTTCTCTCCGCCAATGGGGTGACTCGACGGTGGAAGAAGGAATGTAAGACCCACAACCCATCAAGGCCATGCTGCATGAGCCTCCAAAGCTCCATCTTGATAATCTCCAACTTGTTCTACCTACGGGTGGGACCCCACAACTAGCTTTCCCTCCTCTTCGGCCTCTCCCCGGTGAACATCAGGAATGGCACCTCCGCCAGGTTTCTAATGTAGAACCAATCGCCATGCCATCTTTGGTTGGAGTCATAGGGGGAGTATGTAGGGTAGGGGACCGATGGCTTCGGCCTCTTCTGCAGGGCAAACCCCCTAACTAGTGTGATTCTAGGAGGCTTCCCTTCGAACAGGGCTTGCCCGCTGAAAATCCATAGGAAGAGGTCCATGTGTGGCTCCATCCTGATGAAGGCCTCATACACAGTGATGAAGCCAACAATGTGTAGTACCCTAGTCGGGTTGAGGTGCTACAACTCTAGGCCCCACTCGTTGAGGAGCCCACGCAGGAACCAGTGTGTAGGATACCCGAGCCCACGCTAATGGAAGGCAAGGAAGGAGTTGACCTCATCGTCTCGGGGTTACGGAACAACCTCCCCTGGTGCAGGAGCCCTCCAATGCGTCACCTCCTTCAATGGGAGCAACACCTTCTGAAAGGTCCTAATGGCTAGAGGAGGGTGAATAGCCTATTAAAAATTTCTACAACAACACTTAACAAACCAGGTTAGACAATTATGAGACAAAGCAAGTGTTGCGCTAGCCTACTAAAAATACAAGCCACCTACCATAATTCTAGTTCATATAGTTTCTATCCACACAATAGCTATGGCACTATACTAAGTTAGTGTGCTCTCAAAAGCTAACTAAAGAGCCACACTAACCAAACTAACAAGCTCTCACAACTAGCTACACTAAAGAGCTTGACAACTAGTTTGCGGTAATGTAAAGAGAGTGAGCAATTTGTTTATACCACCGTGTCGATGAAGGGGCCAATCAATTACAAGAATGATGAAGACCAACCACATCGGAATCAAATGATGAACACAATGATTTTTTACCAAGGTTCACTTGTTTGCCGGCAAGCTACTCCTCGTTGTGGCGATTCACACACTTGGAGGTTCATGAGCTAATTGGCATCACACGCCAAACCCTCAATAGGGTGCCGCACAACCAACACAAGATAAGGATCACACAAGCCACGAGCAATCCACTAGAGTACCTTTTGGCTCTCCGTCGGGGAAAGGTCAAGAACCCCTCATAATCACCACGATCGGAGCCGGAGACAATCATCAATCTTTGCTCAACGATCCTCGCCTGCTCCAAACCATCTAGGTGGCAGTAACCACCAAGAGTAACAAGCAAATCCCACAGCAAAACACGAACACCAAGTGCCTCTAGATGCAAACACTCAAGCAATGCACTTGGAATCTCTCCCAATCTCACAAAGATGATGAATCAATGATGGAGATGAGTGGGAGGGCTTTGGCTAAGCTCATAAGGTTGCTATATCAATGCAAATGGCCAAGAGAATGAGCTTGAGTCGGCCATGGGGCTTAAATAGAAGCTCCTATAAAATAGAGCCATTGTACCCCTTTACTGGGCACAACATGGGGTGACCGGACGCTGGACCTCAGCGTTCGGTCATGCGATGAGTGCCACGTGTCCCCTCTCTTCAAATGTAGATGGCCTGATCTCAACGGTCAAGTGATGACCGGACACAGCAGCTCAAAGTGACCGGACGCTGGACCACAGCGTCCGATTATTTCCAGTAAGCATCCAGAAATTATTTTTCACGACCGAACGCGTCCGGTCATGCTTGACCGGACTCACCTAGCGTCCGGCCACACAGCGACTCCCCTGTGCATGACCATGTCAGTGTGACCGGACACAGCCAGCTAGCGTCCGATCATTTCAGCGCCAGCGTTCGGTCAACGACCGACGTTGCGCTTCTTCTACTGCTACTGACCGGACGAGCCAGTCCTTCAGAGACCAGCGTCCGGTCACTTATAGTGACCTTCATCTTTTCTGTCTAGGGTGCTAGTGGCACCGTTAGACTATCCACACTCTACGGGCAGACACTCCACCGGTGAAGTTTCTAACCCTTGCTCAAATGTGCCAACCACCAAGTGTATCACCTTGTGCACATGTGTTAGCATATTTTCATAAACATTTTCAAGGGTGTTAGCACTTCACTAGATCCTAAATGCATATGCAATGAGTTAGAGCATCTAGTGGCACTTTGATAATTGCATTTTGATACGAGTTTCACCCCTCTTAATAGTACAGCTATCGAATCTAAATGTGATCACACTCTCTAAGTGTCTTGATCACCAAAACAAAATAGCTCCTACCATTTATACCTTTGCCTTGAGCCTTTTGTTTTTCTCTTTCTTCTCTTCAAGTCCAAGCACTAGATCATCACCATGGCATCACCATCATCATGTCATGATCTTCATTTGCTTCACCAATTAGGAATGTGCTACCTATCTCATGATCACTTGATAAACTAGGTTAGCACTTAGGGTTTTATCAATTCACCAAAACCAAACTAGAGCTTTCACCTTCTCGGCGAAGGCGGCTAGCACATCCACATCCATGTTGGAAGGCCTCTAGTTTGACATTGCATCTTGGATTTACGAACTGAATCTGTGAGTTTTTTCTCTCCCTCGCTCTATCCTTCTCTCTCCTAGAAACCACCACGGCACACGAATAGGCTTGGTGAAAAGAAGGAAGGAGAAATGGCAGGGGTTCAAGAAAGGTGAAAGAACAGGAGGAAAACCCTCTCCCTTCCCCCTATTTAATGTAGAAAGACGTGTGGCGGGACGTGGTCCTGGCTGACGGGACATGGCCTGCCCAACAAAACATCGCCTTGCTAACAGGACGTGGCCTAGGTGGGGCCCACCACTACCATAACCCGGGTGTAGGAAACAAGGTGTAACCACACGCAAATGGCCCTCCACCTTCCTAGGTAGGGTTTGGAGGAGCCTACCGACATAATCTCCATCGAGGAGAGGTCAACGGATCACCCGAGTCGATCAGACGGCTCGGGCGGCTGTCGAGAGACAGGTAAGGACTAGTGGGATGATCCATGTAGGTTATGCCAACCCCATCATGAACGACAGACATGGATCCCACTCGAACATATCTGATAGGAGCTCCATGGACCCGTCACTCGAGCCATCGAGGTAACTTTACCGACCCCGTTCTACTTTCTCAGTGCATGAGCATTCATTCATCCATCCTCATACATTCAGTCACACAATCAGTCACACATTCATCCATACATTCATCCCATATATCCAACCATTGCATATGCAATTGTTGCATCATAATGCTTCGCATCACGTCATGAAGTGGTAGTTGTATCATTCGATATAAGCAACGATCGACCGGGGTTTAAAGGCCGACCCGCAAAGGGCTTGAGGCTACCTCACGTCAAACAAAGCCAGGGGAGAAAACATAGATGAGCCCCAGCGGCCTTCGCCCAATCCGCTCAGAAGCGGACAGGGTCATCTCGACCTTCTTGTCCGAATCCTGACCTCGAGCCAAGCCCACAAAATCTCTATCGAGGAGAGGCCAGCGGGCCACTTGAGTCGGTCTCTAGAATGGCTCGGGCATCTACCGGGAGGTGGGTTAAGGAGCAGTGGAATGCCACATGAGGGTTATGTCGACCCCGTTATGAACGACGGAGCTAGATTCCACTCGGACATGCCCGTTATTAAGCTCACCGAGTGCGTTACTCGAGCCATCAAGGTAAGCGACGTTAGCTCAACCCCTCTGGCTGCTGGAAACCGTGGACAGGGTGATGCATGAAACTCGACCGACCCCTATCGAGCCCAACAGGGCTCGGGGGCTCGGGCCACCCGACCCTGACTCAGGGAGTCCAACCGACCGCACAAGATACGGTCGAATGAACACGAGCGAACACCCTGACCAGAAGCAACACAAGAATCCACAGCCCTAGAAAAGAGTACTAAGGTGCTCAGCCTCCGATCGACTCTTCGACCGGCTCCAGGCTTGAGGGCTACGCCCACCTCCATCTCACCCGACCCCAAGGCCACAGGCTCCATCTCGCCCGACACTTGGGTTCGCGTTCCGTCTTGTCCTGACCTCAAGGTCACGGGCTCCATCTCGCCCAACCCCTCGGGTTCGGGCTCCGTGTCTGAACAGCCCCTTCACGGCTTCACAGAAGTCCCAAAGGGGCTCGGGGGCTCCTGTCTTGTTCATAAACTCGGGGTCCCCAAGTGGACTCGCTTCCCTGCAAAACCTAGCCCAACAGGCGGTGCAATGACAACGCGGGCCTAGGTCAGCCCAGATACATAATGACAGGCCAAGACAACGATCTGGTCCCCGACTAGAAGGCCTAGCCAAGGTGGAACCGTAGTCCGACTCCGACCTCTTTCTTCGACCAAGGATACGCCAGACCTCTGCTTGCTGCTCTTTCCAGACCGACACGGTAGGGGCCGACTGGGAACGACCTGACCGGGGATGCCCGCTCGGTGAGGGCCCAGGGTTTCAGGCGGAGCAGATAATGTAAGGCGCTTAAGTCAACTGCAAGACCGAGGATTGTACTCTGCCATGTCCTACGCACCTACGGGACGGTGCCTCCAGGCCATGCCAGACGGGCACTAGACAACTTTCCAGATGCGTCAGAGCACGAACAGTATTGTAGGCGCCGATGTTTGCCGTACCAGGCGAACACGGTAGAGCCTACCAGATGCGTCTGAACATAAACAGTATTGTGGGCGCCAACGACCATCTTATACCCGACAGCGTGGGCAACAAGACTAGGTAGCACACGTATACACTCTCTCTTTCTCTTTGACTTGTAAGACCATCCCTTTCAACTATAAAAGGGGATACGCTCTCTCCCAACAGAGAGGGCTAGACGATTCAAGGACTCAACAACTTGAGGACTCGAACAGCTCAATAGCTCTAGAACTTGACAGCTACACAGAGCATACGCTCCAATACTTAGTGCACGTTAGAGCACCCGTCACTCTCGCCCATTCGGTTCAGAGTCCGACTGGGCCTCTAACATCCCCTTCTCATTCCTTACTCGTTGTAACCCCACAATAAACTTTCGAGCACCTGGGCTCAGGAATAAAGTCACCGACTGACTGAAACTGGACGTAGAACACGTTGTCTGAACCAGTATAAATCTTGTGTCATTAAGTGCTAGGCCACATCCGATCACAACGTACGGTAAAATTACAAATATTTATTTGTTGGTCAAATTTCGCACCGACACATAGTACTGAGTCAAATCATCTTAATTTGGACCAAGTTTATATAGAAAAAGTATCAATATTTATATACCAAATTATAATCTTTGTTGAATATATTTTAATAGTATACCTATCTAGTGCCTTAATTATTGAGTTTTTTTTTTATAAATTTGGTCAAACTTTAGATACTTTGACCGAGAAGAGATAAATAATTGCATCTATTTAAGAACAGAGGTAGTATTAATTAGTAGATGGAACAATCAAAATTGTCACAAATACAATTACTTTTAGGCATCTCAGCTTGCATGCGAGATGAATTCACACTGTGTTCGAAGTGTTTTTTACTGTAAAAGTGTGAGCATGTATACTAGTAAAAGCTTATGATAACATGTATATATGCATATCAAAGTCCTATGAAAATAAAAAAGGAAAAATCCCTATAATATAATAGTGCAGTGCATAGCAATGAATATGATTAAGGCCTCATTTGATAGAGCTCTGGCCAGTGAGAAATCATTTTTACCTCTAATGTCTAAAGCCGGTATCAATGTGGATTTCATGGTTCGGTTTTCAACACATTCATATTTTGGAAATAGTGCAGAATAGTTTCATCCTCCACCATGAAACTTTGATCATCTCTCTCTTCATTAATATGATGCCACATCAGTATATTTAATGTCCATAAAACTTTGATGAAATCCCACTTAGACTAGCCTAAGGCCCCGTTCGGTTTGCTAAAACTTGGCTGAATTGGCTGAAAAACACTGTTCTGGCTGATTTGTTGTGAGAGAAAAATATTGTTCTGGCTGAAAAAAAAAACTAAGCTAAATAGTGCGGATTATAAGGTAAGTTGAACGGGGCCTAAATAAACTAGGAGCCGATGAAGCCACTATTTATTTTAGCTTCACTAGCGCCTCTGTGCACTATATAAAGGAATTGGGGCCATTAAACATGGAGCGTGTTCGGCTCGTCAGAATCGGCTGGCTGGTTGGCTACGGTTTTTAGCTGGAGCAGTAGTTTTTCTTTTCACAAAATTTTTATATGAACAGTGTTTTCCTAGCCTGAACAGTAAAACTTAAGTACAACCGAACACTGCCACGACCTAAAGTGTTGGATTGGCGCTTTGATTTGCAGCACGTTTAATTTGCAGCACAATGATTTCCACTTCGCCCAAGGACCATGCATTTGACCTTTCTTCTTCTTCGCCAATGGATCAATTATTTATCTGAAACAAAAAACTGTTGTCTTCAATGGCCCAATAATCAAAGAAAAGTTTGATTTTGACAGTAACCTCACTTTCATTGACGCTTGCGATCGATTAGTTTTTGCGTCATCAACGTCGACGTCAACTGCGCATAAGTGCAGGTAACCTTTTGCTTTCACTTGGAGCGGGCACGGGTTGCTCTCGCACATCATATGCAAACCGACAGCTAGTTTGAAACATCGTCATGGTCAGATTCGATAGGATCGGTATCGAGCTAGCTAACGCGATGACGATTGATGGAGCAAGCTAACGCGATGGATCGATGGATGGATGTCATTGTTCCAAACCGCTGTACTGTATTTGGATTATATTGTCCAACCGCCAGTAAGTAGCCTTCGTTTGAGATCCGATACAGATCTCTCTGCATCAGATCCTGGCAAGGATAGATCTCCAGGATACACACGTGGATATCTGCCTGCTGTCTGGACGATCGACGATGGAACCTGTCGGCTGTGGCGTGCATGCATGCCCATCTGTCACCGTACCGTCGTCTTTGAATGAACTGCATGCTGCAGCTGCGTCAACAAACACCAATTGAATCATGCATCAGTGCAGTTCGTGTTAGAGATAGTGTGTATATATACACTGTACGGTGTGCCATGCTTCAGCGAAAGTTCAATTTCGATCCTGAGTCAACAGGCAGGCACTATCTTCTGAGTTTTGACAGATGAATGCATGAAATCGGCTTTTGACAGGTCGCGGTCACGGATCCGATTTGTTCCTAGCAGAGCGAGCAAACTGGCACTGGCACTATCTATCGCTCGCAGTCGTTATTGGAGAAGACGTGACCTAGCAGAACGAGCTATTAGCTAGCTCTTAACACATGTCAGGAGGATTCAGATGGTTACAGGTGAATAATCTTGGACGGAAACGGATCGGCCAGATCGCGGCTGGACAGTGACACTGAACCCCAGCTTGTAATATATCCTAGCTAACCAATGCTTCAGTATGTACGTGTCTGGTCTTCTAGAAAACCGGCGGCCGGTGTCGACAGCTATGATATAGTATTTTTCTCTTCACAACAAAACAGCATCAGCTGGTTTATAAACCACAGGAACGATCGAGCGAACAGGGTGTTAAGAGCAACTTTAATTTGTGAGCTGCTGCGTTGTGATTCTTCCGCCTTGTTCGTTTAAACTTATCAGCCGTACCATTTCAACGAAATAATATTGTTTTTCTTTCACAACAAATCAGCATCAGCATGAGCCGTTTTTCCAGCCAGCCGAACTGGGCTGAAATCCAACTGGGCCGAAATCCAATCACTAGCTAGGCTTTACCGTAGTACGTACAGGCGGAGAGACGCTGTCATGCATGGATAGCTTAGCTTGCTTGAGGATCCGCTTCTAATTTCCTGTACTGTACACCGTACCATCTGTATCTATTAATTATTAGGAGCTTATTTGACCAGATCACTGCTACCATACTGTGCTCAAAGTCTTCCCCAGCTACAATAATGCTCAGAAAATGAGTGGGAGACCCTTTCTTCATGAAGAGAACGACTAGTCTTCCTTCAGCCATGAATGTGACCTGCTGTGTTGAAATGCTATAGTTTCTTTTTTTGCTGTGCTGAAAATGCTACAGAGTCTCAGAGTCTGCGTATGCAAGAACCCGTGTCAAGGTGAGGACTTGACCGGTGAATAGTTTTCATGAGGAAGGGATATAACCAGCTAATAAGCTACAGTCAGTTCGTGAAAATACAGGAATGTGACTGCCATTGATAATGTAGGATCTCAATAATGAGAGCAAGAATGTGAAGATTCCACGCCGTTCTTGGACGACCAAAAAATCACACGCCTAGTCGACAACCCCTTTATAAACTACCAACTACTAGTAGTGACTAGAGTATAAATTGGGTAGAAATAAGTAATAAATCATATGTCATATTATTGAGCATCCATGCATTTAGCCTACATACGTACTGTACATCGACATCATGCATGCACAGTGCGCGATGCATGCATATGACCTAGGTGTAACCAACCATCTTTCAAATCAGTGCGTGCATGATGCATGCATGCATATATGATCCTGTCACGATCCTTGAGGTAACTACCGGCGTACACGCACGGCGTGGCGAGATCGGCGGCGCCGTCTCTAGAGAAGAACGGAGAAGAGGAGAGAAACAGAAGGTTTGGAGGTAGTAGATTAGTTCATTTCATTATCGATACCGTCTACAGAGCAGCCAAAGGTATATATGGCTTCATACATGGGCCAAGTCCAACACAATGAAAGGCACGCAGGCCTAAACCATGACCCACTCCCTAATACTATTATAGGCCTATGTGCTAGGTCATGACATTCTCCCCTGCTTAAGCAACGGCTTGCCCCCAAGCTATGGATGTTTCAATCACCGCATAAGCATTGCCATTGTTTGGTATAACAGAAGTTTGACATGGATTCACTTTGCTGGGACCAAAGCCTTCAAGGATCTTCAATCATCAGGTGATAGAACTGGAGCTCGAGGATGGTACAACCAGCCATCGTCTTGTAGGTGATGACTTGCATAGTTCTGAAGTGTTGACTTGTAGATGCGCTACAAAGAATGAGAGGAACCCTTGGTAGCACAAATGGAAAAGCAGATTTGAGTACGTGTACCTCACTGTGAAAAATGATGCACGTAATTATCCTTGAACTTGCACTTGTGTACTCCACACGTTTGATGACAATATGATGTGATAGTGCAGATTGAGTACACGAGCAGTACTTATCTCTAGCTTCTTGTTGATCTGTATGTGGCGCAACCCCAGAGAGCTGCAACAAAAATACTCCATGCACAGGGTTATCTGAAATCTGCTTTAGTGCTCCAGTAAGAGGTAACCAAGGAAATATGCAGACTCCCAAGTAGGAAAATATGGTTCTTGGTGTATTCAACCCAGTGTAGAATCAGCTTGGCATTAGTCTGATTTATTCCATGTAATGTTATCATTTTAGAGACACATAGTAAAATAACTTTGCCATCAAAGTCCGATGTCACTACTACAGGATGGCCTTGTTGTCCCGGACGGTAACGGCCTTTAGTCCCGGTTACCGCGCCGGGACAACGATCCCGGGACTAAAGAGGGACCTTTAGTCCCGGTTGGTGTTACCAACCGGGACTAAAGGCCCTCCAGCCGAGCAAACGTGGCCGCACCCTTTAGTCTCGGTTGGTAACCTCAACCGGGACTAAAGGTTCCTTTTCTTTTTCTTTTTTTTGTTTAATTTGTTTTCAGTTCAGTTACACATATTTGTTTAATATATAATATGTTTTTATGTACGTATTCTACGCTGCTAATATAAATACACGCACGCATATAATTACATCTAATTCTCATCTCGAGCATTATTATATTCGAATAAAGTATGAAACTATATATATTATAGATATATATGTATATATACAACACTTTCATAATCTTGTTCTCGAAAATAACGATATCAATAAACATTTAATTTATATCATTTATTCCTTAGGATCAAAGTAGAACTCGTCGTTGGGATTTAGCACTTTTTCTAGAAGAAATCCTGCTATTGACTCTTGAACTGCTTTCAGATGGTCTTTTTGCATGACCCTTTGTTTCAACCATTCAGTCTTGCATTTGAAATAAAAGGAAAAGTATTAATATATATATATATATTCATTTAAAAATAAATAAAAATTGATATATACGTACTCTGAGGACATCTTCAGGAGTTCTTCTTATGTGTGCAGTGATAAATTCACAAACGTAGTATCCACACAAGTTATTATCTGGTTGCTGCCGCAAATACCACTGTACGAGAAGAAGATTATTCTCATCATCTCACACGTAAATTGAAGTATGATATAGTAATTAAACACGTGGGGAAGTATATATAGTACAACTTACTGGTATTTCAACTACATTAAGTGGTGCCTTGCAATCCTTGCGGTGTTATCGAATAAACTCTTTCCAAACCCTGTGCGACCAATAATGTACGATCGTTAATAAATTATGGCAAAGTCTATTCAATAATAGTTGTGCGCGAGAGATCGAAATTACCCCTGGATAATGTCTATCATATCTTGGTATAGTGCCCGCTCTTTTCTCAACGAGTCCAAGATTACTAACCGACTTGAATTTAACTCAATGACAATGAGTATCCAGTGAAACCTGCATTGGTTTATACACACACGTACATGCATATAAGTTGTATTAATATTACATAAAATGTGTAGACTACATTATTATTAACACTTACTCAAAGTTGTACGGGAAAAGTATTGTTGTCTTGTCGTGCTGCTTCACGAAGAACCTCATGATATTCTTCTGTGCTTCAGATACCCACTGCTCCTTGGCAATAATATCGGTTTTGAATACGATATAAGGATCAATGAAGCCAACACTGGTGTCTTGTATTCTTTGGAGCTCTGACATCTAGAATCTATATATAAATATAAGTTACATGTGAGGATAATTATATACGCGTACGCATAGAAGTAAGTTTATTAAATAAAAGTACGAATCACTTACAAACAAAAGGAGCTAATGATTGATTTGTCCAGAGCGTCCATGTGGTATAGTTGATGCAATTCTTCGAAACTAATATGTAAGATGTCATCACCACGGAAGTAATAATGGTCTCTAAATCTGACAAAGATCCACTCCTCACCCATGCCACATGTCTGCATGTACCACTTGTTGAGCAAGTACATTTGCGTACCCAATTCATTCAGAGCCGCAGGGTTGTACAGACTTTTGCCAAATTTATAAGTCTTCCAGGTATCAACTTCCAGGTTCTGGATTAGAGCTTTGCCCATCAATTGATCCAAGGTTAAATCAGTTAGTTCAAAAAAAGCATTAAGGTCTTGAACCGACACTTCTCCAGAGTTGTCTGGTCGATAGACTTCTATGTTGGAACCATATTCATTAGCAACAACAAGATTTTGCATTGGTTGCTTCTGTTGTCCGAGCTGTGGGACATCCTTCCCTGATGCTCTTTTCCTTTTCTTATCTGCATCATGTGACTTCACGAGGGAGCGGTCATAGTCTGATAGTGGCGGAGGCTTACGAACTTTAAGCATCTTTTTCTTGTGAGCTTCGACCTTCTGCCTCAGCAGATCTCGTGGTATGTAAAAGTACTGGCTTCTCCTTAAGCTTCGCTTGTCTCTGCTTTTGGATATCTATAAAAAAATCTTTCACTTTTTTGTCTTCTTCAGCTGCTATTTGCTCATCAGTCTTTTTAGGAAGTATTTCTTGAGAAATAACTCTTTTTTTCAGGGTCTTCTTTGCCACCGGGACCTTAGACGTCTCTGTAGTGTGTCGCTGTGGAGGGGGTGGGGGCGGTGTTGGAGACCGACGTGGAGGCGATGAGGCCAGTGTTGGAGATCCGGCGTGGAGGCGTTGGAGATCGTTGCGGAGGCGGTGGGGCCGGTGTAGGAGTTGGAGATCGTTGTGGAGGCGATGGGGCCGGTGTAGGAGTTGGAAGATCGTCGTGGGGATGAAGTCGTCTCGCCCCCCACGACGCTGTGATGAGATGGGGAATGAATGATTGGGCTAGGCTGGGGGGAGACCCTGCTACAAAAACAAGTTGTGAGTCAATTATTTTTGAAGCCAATATAAAATTAATGAAAAATAATATTTCATTCACTTTCATTCATACCTAGGGTGAGGTAGGAAGAAGCGGTGGCGTCCCAGGAATGATGATGAAGCGTTTGCGCCATTGAATAAATGTCTTCTCTGCTTCTCCTAGTGTCTTCTCCCCATCACCGCCTTCAATGTCAAGAGGAACATTGATGTAACCTTTGAGCACTCTATCGACCGAGACGCTAGCATATCCAGGTTGAATAACTGACCCATGGATTCTTGGTGTCTTCGTTCGGTCTATTGGAGATACAACCCCGACAGCCACCATGATTGATGCATTATTACCTATCTGGAATGTGCAGCTCACATGTTGTTAGAGGCTCGGTAATGTCATCAATAGGGAAGCGTAACCCAGCGTCATCTTGAATAACTGGCAGCTCCGTGGAAGCACAACTGCTTTTCATCTGACCAACGGGGCTAATGGTGACTCTCGGCGTTGATTGCGATTGCATTTGACTCATTGCTAGCTGCACTTGCCTCTTGATCTCCTCCTGCATTCTTGCCTCAAGAGATTTTTCTCGTTCACGTGATTCAAGCAATGCTTGTCGTGACTCATTAACAAATTGCTCCAATACACGGATTCGGTCTGCCTCCTCATCCTTCTTTCTCTGGCGGCTTCTGTAGGTATCCTTGTCTGCTGGGAATGCTTGTAGCCACGGAACCGCCCCATAGCCTCTTGTTCGACCACCGTGTTCGGGATTCTCTAGGGCATATGTCAATTCATCCTTCTCTCTGTTGGGCTTGAAAACACCACTATCAGCTTCTTCCCTAGCACGAGCTAGTCTCTGTGTTGCTCTCTCAATTTTTTGGCCGAAAATTAGCTTGCCAGTGTCTGGGTCTAGGCTTCCCCCATGAGCGTAGAACCAATTCTTCGCGCGTTGAGGCCAGTTCTTCTCTATTGTTTCAGGTATGATTCCCTTGGCAGTAATCTCTGCTTCTAGGTTCTGCCACTTGGGAATAGCACTCCTATAACCACCTGATCCCATGCGATGATGGTATTGCTTCTGTCGGGCATTCTGCTGATTCCTCATCACACGTTCCTCACTCTCTTGAGATGTCTTGTATTGTACGAAGTCATCCCAATGGGACTCCAACTTGACAAACGCCTTAGCATTGAAATCCGGCGTATCATTCTTCAAGATAAACTTTTTATACAATGTCTTCTTCCAACTCTGGAACAATGTTGCCATCTTCTTCATTGTCCAATCCCTCACTAGCTCCTTCAAAGCATCATCTGCTTGTAATGTGAAATGTTGAGTGATATCTCTCCAAGCTAGGTTCTTGTCACGATCAGATACAAAACTAACATTAGGAGCGGATATCTTCTGCTTCCATTCACGAGCACTAACTGGGATCCTATCCCTTACAATGAACCCACATTGATTGACATATGTCTGAGCATGTGGTCCCAATGGTTTGCCGGTGTCGGTGTCGAATTCTGATATTATGAAACGGCCCTCTAATGGCTTTTTTGGCCCTCGGACTTTCCTACTCTTGCCGGTGGTTGATGTAGATCTAGAGACCGGCTACATGAGTAGAAACACAACGATTAACAACAAATATACGTACGCATGCATCTATAAGAGATGATAGATAATCGAATATACCTCGCCAGTATTTTCTTGCGCGACAATTTGTTGATCTTCAACCACCGGGATATTCAGGATATCCTCATAATCAGCAAAGTACTGACTCGTGTCATCTACATCCGCATTGGTGCCGGCGTTGATAATATCCGCCATTATGTCATCATTCAAGTTATCATCCGGAGCAGCCATTTGTATCTTCAAGATAACACATAGATAGAATTACTATGGCACATAACATAAGTACATGTGATAACACATATAGAATTACTAAATCCAATTAAATATAATAACACATAATATTTCATAAGGATAAACAATAATAAGGTATAGGCTTTGGAATCGAATCAAAAACACTTTCGATCCAAAAACATGGAAATAAGTACATGTATATATACACATAGAATGATACAATTTTCTCTCTCTCTCTCAACACATAGAAATAAGTGCATATGTATATATCTCTAGATATGCATGTGATAACACATAGAATGTCTCTCTAGATACAATTTTCTCTCTCTCTCAACACATGGAAATAATTAAGTACATGTATATATACACATAGAAATAATTAAGTACATATATATGTATACATATAGAATCTCTCTCTAGATATGCATGTGATATAGATAGAATTACTAATAAAATATCCAAGTGATATATAGATAGAATTACTAAAATAAAATATGCATGTGATATAGAGATAGAATTACTAATAAAATATGCATGTGTCAATTACTAAAACAAAATTAAATCTAACATATATATAGAGAGATAGAATATAATTACTAAATCCAATTAAATAAAATAACACACATATATCTAGATAGAATTAATTACTAAATCTAATTAAACCTAACATATATACATAGATAGAATTACTAAATCAAAATTAAATCTAACACATATATAGAGAGAGATAGAATAATAATTACTAAATATATCAAAAACTATAATAAAAAACTATCTAAATAAAGTACTAATTAAATTTTAATACATTTAAATCTAATTAACATATATCAAAAACTATCTAAAAAACTAACTAAAAAACTAAGAATAAACTACTAATTAAATTTTAATACATTTTAATCTAACATATATATCAAAAACTATCTAAAAACTATCTAAAAACTATCTAAAAAATATGGCCGAGAGCTAGCTAGCTAGCAGGCTAGCTGGGGCGGATGGCGGGCGTGCTGGCCGGCCACGGGGCCGAGCTGAGCACCTCGTACGAGGACGACGTACGGCGGAGACGAGCTCGACGGCCGCCGGGCGGGCTCGACGATGAGGCCGGGTGGGGGTAGACGACGACGGCGGCGCGGCAGAGAGCTCGACGGCCGGGCGCGGCAGAGACGAGATCGACGTGTAGATCGAAAAGTAGAAGATGAACAGAACAGGAACCGTTCGATATATATAGGCCGGGACCCTTTAGTCCCGGCTGGTAACACCAGCCGGGACTAAACGCCATTTAGTCCCGGCTGGTAAGCCGAACCGGGACTAAAGGTCCAACCCTTTAGTCCCGGCTCGGCTTACCAGCCGGGACTAAAGGAGCTTTAGTCCCGGTTGGTGTTACCAGCCGGGACTAAAGGTATTTTTGGGCGGGCAATTCCGCCCACCCTTTAGTCCCGGTTCCTGGCCTGGGCCGGGACTGAAGGCCTGAAAATTTTGGCAGCCCGCCAGAGTAATTGGAAAGGCCTAGGATTTTGATTTTGTTCTCCTTGTTTAATACTAGGTTAATCAATTAATTCTATAGCAACTTCAATACTTTGCAATATTTATTTTAAAAAATACTATTGATTAACTAATTATTTATTGTAAATAGGAAAATTTTGTAACCTAAAGTTTTTAATTTCTTTTATGAATATAGAATATAAATGTTACTAATACTAAGTATTTTGTTAATGCAAAAATATATTTGTAACTTAAAATTAATAAAACTAATATTATTCGATAGGAAATTTATTATCACATTATTGTAACGTCAATGTTTCAATTTTTTCTCGGTTTTTGACCAAAATGACAGGAAATTTTTGTTGAACCTATAAAAATAAAGAAAATATAGTATTTTTGTTCTACAACTTTTTCAAATGAAAAAATGGCCTATATAAGGATTGTAGATCTTGATGAGTTGAACAAACTTAATATTCAAAACTTTTCAATTTGAGACAATCTAGGGTTCCGAAAACTAGTTTGTAGGCGTCGAAATTTAAAAATCACAAATTTGAACCATCTAAACTTTCTCAAATGGAAAGTTGACCAAAACAACAATTGTATATCTTGATGAGCTGAACAAACTTGGTATTCAAAACTTTTCAATTTGAGACAATCTAGGGTTCCGAAAACTAGTTTGTAGGCGTCGAAATTTAAAAATCACAAATTTGAACCATCCAAACTATCTCAAATGGAAAGTTGACCAAAACAACAATTGTAGATCTTGATGAGTTTAACAAACTTGGTATTCAAAACTTTTCAATTTGAAGTCATTTAGAGTCCATAATACTAGAGTCAAAGTGTTGTTTTTTCATTTGACCAAATTTGACTTGGTCAAACTTGCTCAAATGAGACACTAAATGACCTCAGATGAAAAATCTCTGAATACCAAGTTTGATCATCTTAGCAAGATCTACAATTGTTACATAGCTCATTTTCCCATTTGAGAAAGTTTTATCAAACACTAGTCATAAATTCTTGAATCTCATATAGACTTTCTAAAACTATGTCACACACTTGTGAAATTTGAACTATATTTTGTTCAAACTTTCTCAAATGAAAAAATGGCCTATATAAGGATTGTATATCTTGATGAGCTGAACAAACTTGGTATTCAAAACTTTTCAATTTGAGACAATCTAGGGTTCCGAAAACTAGTTTGTAGGCGTCGAAATTTAAAAATCACAAATTTGAACCGTCCAAACTTTCTCAAATGGAAAGTTGACCAAAACAACAATTGTAGATCTTGATGAGTTTAACAAACTTGGTATTCAAAACTTTTCAATTTGAAGTCATTTAGAGTTCATAATACTAGAGTCAAAGTGTTGTTTTTTCATTTGACCAAATTTGACTTGGTCAAACTTGCTCAAATGAGACACTAAATGACCTCAGATGAAAAAACTCTGAATACCAAGTTTGATCATCTCAGCAAGATCTACAATTGTTACATAGCTCATTTTCCCATTTGAGAAAGTTTTATCAAACACTAGTCACAAATTCTTGAATCTCATATAGACTTTCTAAAACTATGTCACACACTTGTGAAATTTGAACTATATTTTGTTCAAACTTTCTCAAATGAAAAAATGGCCTATATAAGGATTGTAGATCTTGATGAGCTGAACAAACTTGGTATTCAAAACTTTTCAATTTGAGACAATCTAGGGTTCCGAAAACTAGTTTGTAGGCGTCGAAATTTAAAAATCACAAATTTGAACCATCCAAACTTTCTCAAATGGAAAGTTGACCAAAACAACAATTGTAGATCTTGATGAGTTTAACAAACTTGGTATTCAAAACTTTTCAATTTGAAGTCATTTAGAGTTCATAATACTAGAGTCAAAGTGTTGTTTTTTTCATTTGACCAAATTTGACTTGGTCAAACTTGCTCAAATGAGACACTAAATGACCTCAGATGAAAAAACTCTGAATACCAAGTTTGATCATCTCAGCAAGATCTACAATTGTTACATAGCTCATTTTCCCATTTGAGAAAGTTTTATCAAACACTAGTCATAAATTCTTGAATCTCATATAGACTTTCTAAAACTATGTCACACACTTGTGAAATTTGAAACATATATTAAACATATTACAATGTGAAGTCATAACATATTACATAATATCCGTCTCTAAAACATAATATATTAAACATGCATCGTTGTATCATGCGGGCACAACAGTGAATTTCTTCTTGACGTATGACCCTTGGTTATGATCTTGTCGTAACCATGGAGTGTCTTCATCATTTAACATGATGCTTGGATCTTTCTTCACTATGAAGGGTGGAATTCGGACATTTCTTTCATAATCTTCTGACATGTCTGACTTGTCTTCAATTCCCACTATATTTATTTTCCCAGAAAGAACTATGTGGCGCTTTGGCTCATTGATCATTGAGTTGATGTCTTCGTTTTTTCCTCTCTTTGATTTTGTAGACATGTCTTTCACATAGAACACCTGACTCACATCGGCAGCAAGGACGAATGGTTCGTCTTTGTACCCAATATTGTTGAGGTCCACTGTTGTCATTCCATACTCTTTGTCGACTGTTACCCCTCCTCCGGTCAGCTTCACCCATTGGCACCGGAACAAAGGGACTTTAAAATTAGGTGCGTAGTCTAGTTCCCATATCTCTTCTATGCGGCCATAATATGTTTGTATATTCCCATTTGGATCTGTGCCATCTATGCGAACACCACTATTTTGATTGGTGCTCCTTTTATCTTGGGCAACTGTGTAAAATGTATTCCCATTTATCTCGTACCCTTGGTACGTGAGGATATGCCACGATGGTTGCCTAGCCAACAAATACAGTTGCTCATCAATATTGTCATCGCCTTGACATTCTTTTCGCAACCAACCACTGAAACTTTCCATGTGCTGACGCCTAATCCAAGCTTCAGTCTTCCCTGGAAACTTGGATCGTAAGAACTCCTTATGTATCTCGATGTACGGATGCACCAATGACGAGTTCTGAAGAACTGTGTAGTGTGCTTTATTGAAATAATCAGTCTTCCATGCCAATATATGTTTTCTTCCCTAAAGTTCCTTTACCACTGAGTCTCCCCTCGTGTCGCGATTCGGGAACGCCAATCGGGGCAAGGTCAGGAATAAAGTCAACACAGAACTCAATGACCTCCTCTGTTCCATAGCCCTGGGCGATGCTTCCTTCAGGCTTAGAATGGACTTTCACATATTTCTTCAAGACTCCCATAAACCTCTCGAAGGGGAACATGTTATGTAAGAACACAGGTCCAAGAATACTAATCTCCTTCACCAAATGAACTAGGAGGTGTGTCATGATATTAAAGAAGGATGGAGGGAACACCAACTCAAAGCTGACAAGACATTGAACCACATCATTCTGTAGAGTAGCTAGTTCCACTGGATTGATTGCCTTCTGAGAAATTGCATTGAGGAATGCACATAGCTTCACGGTGGCTAGACGTACATGTGGAGGTAGAATTCCTCTTAAAGCAACTGGAAGCAATTGCGTCATAAGCACGTGGCAGTCGTGGGACTTTAAGTTTAGGAATTTCTTCTCTGGCACATTTATTATACCCTTTATATTGGAGGAGAATCCCGATGGGACCTTGATGCTGCTTAGACATTCGAACATGCTGTCCCTCTCTTCTTTGCTAAGCGTGTAGCTAGCAGGACTTAAGTAATGACGTCCATCATCTGTCTTCTCTGGATGAAGGTTGTCTCGTTCTTTCATGCCCTGCAAGTCCTGGCGTGCTTCAAGTGAATCCTTTGGCTTCCCGTACACACCCATGAATCCTAACAGGTTCACACAAAGATTCTTTGTCAGGTGCATCACGTCGATTGCGTTGCGGACCTCTAGGACTTGCCAATAGGGTAGCTCCCAAAAGATGGACTTCTTCTTCCACATGGGTGCGTGTCCCTTAGCATCTTTGGGAACAGATTCGCTGCCTTGTCCCTTTCCAAATACTACTTTCACATCCTTGACCATTGCGAGTACATCTTCCCGGTTCGGTTATGAGGCTTCTTCCGGTGGTCTGGCTTACCTTTAAAATGCTTCCCTTTCTTTCTTACTTGGTGATTCAAAGGAAGGAATCGACGATGGCCAAGGTACACGACCTTTCGACATCTTTTCAAATATATACTGTCAAGGTCATCAAAACAATGTGTGCATGCATTATATCCTTTGTTTGTCTGACCTGAAAGATTACTTAAAGCAGGCCAATCATTGATTGTTACGAACAACATTGCTCGTAGGTCAAAGTGTTCTTGTTTGTACTCATCCCAGACACGTACACCTGGTTTGTTCCATAAAACTAGAAGTTCTTCAACTAATGGCTTCAGATAGACATCAATGTCGTTGCCAGGTTGCCTCGGACCTTGGATGAGGATCGGCATCATAATGAACTTCCGCTTCATGCATAACCATGGAGGAAGGTTGTAGATACATAGAGTAACTGGCCAAGTGCTATGACTAGTGCTCTGCTCCCCAAAAGGATTCATACCATCTGTACTTAAGGCGAACCTTAAGTTTCTAGCCTCATTTGCAAACTCTGGAAATTCCCTGTCTATCGCTCTCCACTGGGACCCATCAGCTGGGTGTCTCAGCATATTGTCTACCTTACGGTCTTCTTTATGCCACCGCAACAACTTTGCATGGTCTTTATTTCTGAACAAACGTTTTAAGCGTGGTATTATAGGAGCATACCACATAACCTTGGCAGGGATTTTCTTTCTAGGACGTTGTTCACCCTCGACGTCACCAGGATCATCGCGCCTGATCTTATACCGCGCTGCTTTACATACCGGGCATTCATCCAAATTCTCGTATTCATTGCCATGGTAGAGGATGCAGTCATTAGGACATGCATGTATCTTCTGGATTTTTAATCCCAAAGGGCAGACAACCTTTTTTGCTTCGTACGTAGTGGTGGGCAATTCATTTGGCTTCGGAAGCATCTTCTTTATGAGGTTCAATAAATTCCCAAATGCCTTGTCGGATACACCATTCTTTGCCTTCCACTGTAGCAATTCTAGTGTTGTACCCAGCTTTTTTTGCCCCTCTTCGGCCGTCGGGTATAGCAACTTCCTATGATCCTCAAGCATGCGCTCGAACTTAACTTTCTCTTTTTCACTTTCGCATTCTTGTTGTGCATCACGAATGGCATCGCCAAGAGCATCACCGAGATCATCTTCTGCCGCTACCTCTTCTTCATCTCCCCCCATTGTAGTATCATCAAAGGCACCATACTGAGCAATAATGTCATCAATGTCTAAATCTTCTCCTTCACCTTCTTCCATCATGACCCCGCTTTCTCCATGCTTAGTCCAACATATATAGTTTGACATGAAACCTGACTTAAGCAAATGTGAATGAAGACTCATTGAGCTTGAATATTCCTTTAAATTCTTACATAGGGCACATGGACAGCACATGAAACCATCCCGCTTATTTGCCTCGGCCACACCTAAGAAATAGTGCACGCCCTCAATAAAGTCTTGGGAGCGGCGATCGGCATTGTACATCCAATGGCGTGACATAATCTGCATTACACGACAAATTATGAAAACCTTGAACATAATTAAGTATTTTATTACACAACATAGATGACACACACACGGTTGATTAATTAACTAAGCCTGGCTACAACGTAAGCAATCCCAACTATCACTAAACAAACTAAAACTACAATGCACTTCAGTAACATAATTATTTCGTGACCGTACGCAACTAAAACAGACAAATCATTCGTCTGTTGAATATCAATAAGCTTCTCCTGCTGGCTCACTGCCTCATCATCAGCAGCCGCTACCTCAAGCGCACCCGAATTCTGCACGTATGTAGCATAATCTTCCTCCCAGTACCAACCATCGCATCCATTGCCCTCCCACTGAAATTAAAGCCAAAAAATATTTAGTCAAAAATATTCAAGAAAAGCAGGTCAATTAGCCATAATAATCAAATGCGTAAGAAACTCACATCGCGATCCGGGCACTTGTAGAAAACACGACCCTTGTTGGGTCCCTGTCTCTTGACTCGGTACTCCATCACAATCTTCTGCTTACACTTGCCGCAGATAATGAGAGGGAGTTCTGGCCTCAGTCGTTTCGCAACCGAACGAGAGGCCGAGGATCCGGTACCAGTTGTCATCTACTTTCTATACTTATTTTTGCAAACTAGTGTAAATTTCACATTTTCTAAAATAATATATTTAAACAAAACTAAAATTATTTATTTATCTAACTAAACCATGAAATATGTACTATGTATAATAGTAAAATACCAAACTATCAAGTGATTTTACTATTGTAAATCATCATGTGATTTTGAGCTAAAAATGACATAGAAATCATAATCAAATCCACCATATCAAGTTACTTTCTATACTTATTTTTGCAAACTATTGTAAATTTCTCATTTCTAAAGTAATATATTAAAAAAAATAAAAATATTTATTTATCTAACTAAACCATGAAATGTACTACATATACTAGCAATACTAAACTATCAAGTGATTTTGATGAACTAATTTAACTTTTGTTTATCCAAACATATATGCAAATCATCATGTGATTTTGAGCTAAAAATGACATAAAATCATAATAAAGTCCAACATATAAAGTTACACATGCATCTACATCGCAAAATGAGATAAGCTACTGATAAAACATAAGAGGATTAAGTTTGTTACCTCCAAAATCGAAGAGCAACACCAATGGAGGGGGAGAGAGCAAGAACAACAGCAAGCTGAAGAACAGAGGCAGTGAGTTTGAATGGAATGGCTCGGGCTCGGGGAGGAAGAAATGAGCTGGTCTATAGGCCAGGATAATTAGTCCCGGTTAGGGGCCAAACCGGGACTAAAGATTAATTTTTATTCCCGGAGCATCACCCAAACCGGGACTAAAAGCTTTAGTCCCGGTTGGTAATACCAACCGGGACTAAAGGTTTACCTTTAGTCCCGATTGGTAATACCAGCCGGGACTAAAGATCCCTGCCCCGCGGACGACCGTTGGGCAAGAACCTTTAGTCCCGGGGGCAAAAAAATGCCAAGGCTAATGCCAAATTGGGACATCGTTCTAAAGTCTGTTCTCTAGTAGTGTGTGACTGTACATTTTCTAAATATGTACAGAGTGACCACCATATAGATGTCATGTCTCAGTTGCTTATCACCAACATCCCAAGCAACAGATGTAATTTTGTGGAATAGAATCAGTTCGGATATTCTTGAACTTTCACAAAGATGGTTGGCAGACTTGAGGACAACCTTCTCTTCAGGACATAGTGGCCCACGAAGGATATGAGGAGCAAAAGAGTGCACATCTTTCTTAATAATATATATTGCAGGTGTTGGCCATTGTAACACATATTTTACTCTTGTAGGAATAATGGAATCAATACGAAACCAACAATTCTTCTGAATTTCACAAACATCACACACCAGCCATCTATCATAGAAAATAAGCATGTGCTCACATAATGATAGCTCCATAGCAAACTCATAATCGCTCATCAGTTTCGCACCAGTAAGCCTCATAAACATTGCAAACACGGTTCCATTGCTCCGCAGATTAAGTACCCAGGCAAGAAATTTCCAGCTGATAGCCCTGCATACTGGAGATGTCCATGGTGGTTTCCAGAACTACTGATAACACCTCTTCCCTGACATGTGAAACCATCCAATGTCAACAACATGGATAAGAAGTATAGTCGAACCATCACAAAAGAGAAACGACATGTTGTTGACTTGAGAAATGATCCTTGGTATAACGTGATTATGATGCAGCCCCTCAATGTAGGACAACACAATAGGACTGTGGTTATATGAGAACAAGGGTATGGCTTCAGGCACACCAAATCTAAAGATAGTTTGTGAGTACTGCTAAGAAGCTATACAGATCATATGCCTTGGAGACGGGACAATATGCAGCAACTAACTTACCAGATATTTGAAATATAAGCACAGACCCATTACCTCTCCCAACAAATTCTGGTACTAAACATCATAGAATTGCAACATAGCAACCATTAGCCACCAGAACAAATGAGGCACTGTGGGTGTCCTGATCCTGAGGCTGTAGGCAATATAGGGCATGTTACTGATGATGTATACCAGAGAGAACCATGGGGGCTTCCATTGCACTGGCGGATGGTAGCAGGTGAATAACTATCGGTGTTTCGTACAAGCACCAGCAAGTAAATTTATAGTGATACACGTTAGGTCCAGATGGTGTGCTAAAGGACACAATATTTATACTGGTTTAGGCCGAATGTCCCTACGTCCAGTCTATTGCTGCTTGTGTTATTAGCACCAAAAAATGATTCGTAGTAGGGGGTACAAATGATCGAGAGAGAGACTGGTCCCAAGTCTCTGATGGAAGGGTCGAAAGGAGGCCAAGAGCTTGGTAGTAGCTTGACTGTGTGTGTTGTGTGTTGTGCTGTCAAAAGTCGGTCCCTTTGTTGGAGAAGCGCATCCCCTTTTATAGATGAAGGGGACGGCTTTACAAGTGAGAGGGCTAGGGTGCGTATGCTATTTAGCCTTGTTGCTCACGTCTACCCAGCCTTGTTGTCCATTCTGGTGGGTGTGAAAGGATGATAAGCGCCTATAATACTGTCGATGCCTCTGTAGAATGTCAGGATGGTTACAGAGTACTGTCCCACGCAGGGTATGGACTGTAGTACAGTGGTTTTGACTTATGAGCCTCTCCAGCCTTGCTCCACATGCCTTCTGGTTCCTATGAGTCTCTGTCAGAGGGACGCGGGGTCAGGGTCCGAGGTAGCGCTGTGGGCAAGGTCTTCCGATTAGAGAGGGCGTTCGGAGGCTGAAGCGAGCTCTTCCGATCTGGTGGACCCGAGGGGCTGGGAAGCGGACGCCGCTCCCCTATGATCATAACATGGTGACCACACATCCATCATTTGTGGAGGATGCGAGTCCTTTCCTGGACCATAGTGGTTGTTGCATATCTTCGTCGGGTTCCGTGTCCCAGAGCTGAAGGCGGCGCCTACAACTCTACAGGGCGAAGAGCACGCAATCGCAACACTTTTCAGGCTTTGCTATGCCTGAAAGGGTCTAAAGCACCCATCCCGTTGTTCCCTGATAGTACTTTTCCTGCCGGGGCGTAGGGTATGGTCCTTGAAGCCACGGTTGACCCGCACGTCTCGTCCTACCCTGTACCTATCATCATGAGGGAACGGGGAGAGGTTGTCAGGCAAGACGAAACCAGTCTTTAGACATCGAGTGAGGCGAGGTTTGTCCTCGGATGTCGAGCGAGGTGGAGACCAGTCCTCATCCCTCGAGCGAGACCGCGCCTGTCCCTCGGGGGTCGGGCGAGGCGGTGTCTATCCCTCATCCCTCGGGTGAGGCGGAGCTGGCCCAAAGGCATCGGGCGAGGTGAAGTCTATCCCTCAACCCTCGGGTGAGGCAGAGCTAGCCCAAAGGCGTCAGGCGAGGAGGAGACTAGCCCTTAGCCCTCGGGCGAGGTGGAGCTTGGCCCAAAGGCGTCGGGCAAGGCGGAACCAAACTCCCATCATTCGGGCAAGGAACGTAGCGGCGCCCTTGTCCGTCTAGAAGTTTTTAACGTTCGATGGTTATTGGTTCCACCTCTTGGGGTACCCCGGTGTTAGGTCCTCGATAATAGCCCCTGAGCCCTCGGGCGATTCAGACAGAATCATCCGGGGGGTGTTTTCAATTTCGTCGGAGTTAATTTGCCAGAGGGTGCTCACGAGCGCACCCGATGGGTGTAGCCCCCGAGGCCCCGGGTGACTCGAGTAGAGTCGCCCAGGGGGTAGTATCGGACCCTTCACGGGTAAGGCTGAAGAACTTGGTTTTTTGTCGACGGGATATTTTTAAGGGAATCATGGTATTCCGTTCGCGGTAATTTTACTCAGTGTCGGCCTGGCTAGGTCCTGACTACGAATCAAGGCCCTGGTGACGCTTGCATCCTTGAGTTCTAGTTTCTCGTAGGCCCATCCTTTGTTGGGGCGGCCATTGAGTTGGTTTGGGCCGACCCCCGGTCGTTATGGGCCTAGACGGATTTAGAGAAGAGATTTTTCTGGTCCACGTTCCCTCTGTGGGAAAAGAGTCCGGTCGCTTTGGGAAGGCGAACCGCCCGGCGTGACTTTGGTGGGAGAGGATAGGGATTGCGGGAATGTGTCCCATGACATGACGCGATAGTGTGCATGGCAGGCCCAGAGATCGAGGCAGATGGTTGCCCTTCTCGCATCCGTCGCCTCTATAAAACCACAGGGTTCGCCCCCAGGGTTCCGTATTTCGCTCCCTTGCCTTCGCGCCTGAAATCTCCACCACCAATCGCCCTATGCACCCATGTTGCCACCACCATCAAACTCATCGCTGCCTTCTGCGCCTGCACTATCGCCGTCGTCAAAATCGCTGCTGCCTTCTTCTCCGTGCTACTCCTGTTGTCGCAATGGACCCAGGGTACAAATCCAACATCTCCCTTTGGCACTTGGAGGGCCTCGTCCGCCAAGGCCTCCTTTGCCCATTGACCGCCATCGAGGAGTGGCGACTGCCCGGTGAGGAGGAGGAGCCGCAGCCGCCTGAAGGGTACATCGTGTCTTTTGCTCACTTCCATGAGTGGGGATTCGCCATGCCCGCCCATATGTTTTTCTGGGGATTGCTGGACTATTATCAGGTGGAACTACAACACCTTTTCCCCAATGGGATCCAGCACATTACGGTGTTCATCGCCCTGTGTGAGGGGTTCTTGGGGATCGATCCCCACTTTGACCTGTGGCAGTATATCTTTGCCGTTAATCTGGTGAAGAGGCGGGTTGGGCAGCAAGAGCTACATGCACCGGTGGGGTGTGCCAGCATCCACCTCCGCAACAACTGAGGGAGGATGTACCCGCTAATGCATTTATCCACCTCCAATAAGGGGTGGCATTCGCAATGGTTTTATATCAAGAACGATGCCATCGCCCCCTTGCTCGCTTTCACCGAGCGCTACATCTTGGAGGCCCCGGGGTCATGGGGGTGGGGCATCTCGGGCAAGAGGAAGAAGCAACTCAACAGCCTTCTCACTGCCATCCAAACTTTGAAGCAGAGGGGCGTGAAGGGGTCAGGGATCATCGGCGCCTACCATGCGAGGAGGGTGGTGCCACTGATGGCGCGCGTACTTCCCCTGTATCAGATGGTGCCCGAAGTGTTGTTTGAAGGGACGGTGCTCGTCGACAAGGCGCTCCCTTTCTCTAAAGTGGCGTAGCAAATCAAGGAGGCAATGGAGCCCATGAAGGACTCTATTGGCGTTGTCCTTGACTTTGTGTATCCGGTGCCGAGGCATCCCCCGATGTGACCAGAACCAGGGTTTGTTGACTTCATAAGTTTTCTTGCCTCTTGCTCCTTTTCTCTCTTGTAATTTCTGATCCTCTGATGTTAACCTTGGGATCACGGGACCAGTCGGGGGGGGTCTGCACTTCAAGGACAGCCTAGCTCCATTACCAAAGGGCCCAGCCCAAACGGCAGTGAACCGCACCACAGCTGGTTGGGACAAGAAGACGCGGGAGCTTGCAAAGAAGAAGGCAATACGGAAGCAGCAAGCTCGACACTGAGGAGAGGAGATAAGCAGTAAAGACGATGATGATGATGATGAGTCAAATGAGGAAGCAGCCGCCGTGGATTGGGGTGACCTGGTGAACGAGGACTCATTGCCCCTACAAGGACCTTTCCCGTTCCACGCGGAGGGAAGCGAGTCTACGGGAGCAGTGGAGCCGGGCCCGTCCCTGGGTCTGGTGGGAGCCGGTGGATCCACCGTTACCGTCGGGGTGTCGGCGGAGGATCGGTGGATGGGAGGGGTTAGATCCGAGACCGTCCCCACGATGCTGGTGGAGGGGGGCGGCTCCGATGCCACGCCCTAAGAGGTGATGGAGGGGAGCGGCTCTGGTGCTGCGCCCCTTGAGATGGTGTAGGAGAGCGGCTCTGGTGCCGCGCCCCATGAGACGGTGGAGGGGAGTGGCTCTGGTGCCACGCCCCATGAGATGGTGGAGGGGAGCGGCTCTGGTGTCATGCCCCATGAGATAGTGGAGGGGAGCGGCTCTGGCGCTGCACCCCATGAGACAGTGGAAGGGAGCGGCTCCGATGCCGTGCCCCAAGAGGTGATGAAGGGGAGCGGCTCTGGCGCCGTGCCTCATGAGACAAGGGAGACGAGCCCCCAGCCTCAGAGCAGGGGGTAGGCTCGAAATGGTCCCACCCACATGAGTTGGAGCAGGGGTCTAGGGGTTCATCCCCGAAACGTACCTATCGCCCGAAGGCGTTAGAGTATGTCATCGACTGCCCTTGTTGTTCCCTTTATTTTTCTGTTCTGATCTTACGCTTCTTCCTCTTTTGCAGATTCTTGGAATGGGGCCACCCTCTGGGGCCAGCGCCCAAGAAGAGCCTTGACCTTCAGGCGGGACGACTGGTGCTACATGACATTGCCCCTGTTTCGGGCAGGAGCATCGCGGCCTCGTTGGCCGGTCCAGCGGCGCCTGCGGTGGTTGCTGAACATGCGACCATGACCGCGTCAGGTCAGGAGCAGCCGGACATAGCCGTGGTCATGTTTGTGCCTCTGGTGGCCACGGAGATGGTGCCCAACGCAGATCGGGTGGAGTTGGATGTGGCCATAGTGGCGTCTGAGGGAGTGGCGCAGTCCACACCACCAGAGGTCTAGATGGAGGAGGCCGCAGCCGTGTCAGGGCCGGCGGGGGCGGATGCAACTGTTGTGGCCCCTGAGGTGGGCCGGACAAGGGAGGATACGGCCGGTGGGTCTCTAGGCATCTTGGCGGTGGTGGGAAGGACTCGCCGGCCATTGTCCCGAGCCCTGTTGTCAGAGGGTAGCCGTTCCCCCGTGCGGAGCGAGCCGACGCTGTAACACCTCGGGTGTTAGCCTTGCATAACTTGACTTGCATAACATGAGCATGATCATCACACATTCATAAACAAGCATTTACAATTGAAACATTTGATTGAAACATCTGCAACATTTGCTTGTTATCACATGTTTCATTATCATATGCAACCTTTCTCGTTATTTCATGTCTCCATGTGTATATGCAAATGATCATGAATGAAAACATGTACTTGGTGGTTGTGAGTCACAAAAACATGTAACCACACTTGGGTTAGCAATTAGAGCATTGTTCATGAAAGTCACTTTTCATAATCAAGCCTTTAAGTCATGTTTCATGTGATTACTTTAAATGGCCCTATGAGTGACTACTACATGAAATGATTGAATGACCTTGCAAATTGCTTAAACATGCTTAGGATATCATCATGAACAACTTTGGTATTTAGGGCTAGGGCTAGTTTGGTCATTTAGCCATGCTTTGGGTATGTATTATCAGTTGAATGTAGCAGGTTTGACCAAAGTTGAACTAGATGTTAGAGACCTTGTATGGAGGAGTTCACTAAAGCAAAGTTGTAGTGTTTGACATAAGGAACAACTTTTATTTTTGGGTCATTGACTGATTTAGCTTCTAACAGCTTGAATAGGTCCCACAAAAACCAGCAAAATCATGATTCAACACTTAAGAAAATTTTTCTAAGTCTTGTACCCTGACAGTGCTGTCAGCCCAACTTTGGATTGATTTTACTCGATGTTGGTTGGGAATTAGAACAAGTGCTTTGAACAAGTATTGTAGCTGGTACATAGGTCTACAAATTCGGTTTAGGAAGTGTTGGCTAGAAGTCCACGGATTAGGAGTTTAATCGACTTGAAAACACGCTGTCAGGCTCGGCAATTCTTGACTGACGAGCTAAACGACGCCATTTAGTGGCCGACCACCGGCAGAGCACGCGCGCCGCGTGTCCGTGGCGATGGCCGCGCGTCGCCGTTGCTCTGTCCGGTCAGGCCACGACGCGCCTGAGCGCGACTTTAACACCGCCAGCACCGCCCGCTCCTGCCCGCGCCTCTTTTTTCGCATTTCGCCTCCTCCTTGCTCGCCATAGCGTCAGCCATGCTCGTCCCGCCTCGCCATTGCCATTGCAGACGCTTCGCCGGGCTTGCCTACGCTAGCCACCGCTGCATCCGCCAATTAGTCGCTCTCTCAGCTTCGCCTCAACCTCCCCATCGTTTCCACCTTGCCTCGCCCGAGATCATGCCTTAGGTGAGCCGCTGCTCGCTTTGCGCCGCCGCGAGAACACTCTCGCCGGAGTGCCGCCATGGCCGTTGCTGTGGCCGTACTTCGTCGGAGCGCCTTAAGCCTCCTAGGTCATGTAGTTCGGTTCGCATGGTCGCTGTGGTCCTGTTGCTCGCCTTGCTTGACCTCACTGTGGCCGGAGATGGCCGGCACATGCCGTGTAGCACCGTCGTGCCGCCATGGCCGACGACATCGTCCTTCGCGCCGATGATTCGCCCGCCTAGATAGCCCAATGTGTGCGCAAGGTCTAGAGGGTCACCGTAGACTAGGTGCCGTCGCTGGTAAAGCTCGCCGCTGACGAACTTGGCCGCACGGTGATGAAGCAGCGCCGCCTACCCTTTTTTGAGTCGATGACGCATGGGGTCACCTGACCAGCGGGTCCCACCGGTCAGCGACAGCAGTGTTGAGGGCTAGTTCAAAAATTCCAGATTCAAGTGTGATTTGTGATTTTTGTATCTTCAGTTTGGTAGCTCCTAATTTTGTGAAATAAATTTGGTAGTGCTCCTTAGGAAGTGTAGTATTTAGGAAAAATATGTTTTTAACATTTACAGTAGAAAATTTTGGAGATTTAAATAGGGATTTGAATTGTGCTTTTGAATGCATTCAAATTTGTTTATTTTATATATAGAGTTCCTGTGCTCCAAAATTTATGAAATTTTTGTGGTAAGCTAGTATTAGCATGTATGAACTCTGGTAAAAATTTGAGGACTAGTGCATGTGTAGATTTATAGTTATAGATTTTTCTTTTATGAATAGTTAATCCTTGCATGAATTTTTATAAATTATTTATGAGTCCAAAATTCATGAAATTTGTTGGAGGTAATCCTAATACCATATGGATGATAAGAAAAATAGGAAATCTCTTGCTTGACACTTTTCAATGGGGTTTTCCATTTATGCTATTTCAAGCCTTGCTTCCTTGTCATTTTTGTATAAGATGTTCTACTTAGTAAAATGACATGAAATTTTTATAGTAGTCCTTTGATAGCATTAGTAAGGCACTGTAAATTTTTGAGAATTTATGAAGTACATCTGATATATGTTTATTATTTAACCTAGATATCTAAATAAAATAAGAAAGGCAATTAAATAAATAGTTTGGGCTTCGCCATTATATTATCTTAAATGTATTTAGTATGCTTAAACTATTGGTAGATTCTATGTTGTCAAATTTTGAATGATTACATGAAGTAGAAGTATTGTTACTTTATATTGCATTTTGAATAGTTTCCGGACAAATTCTGTAGTTTGAGGAGTTGCGTGTTGAAACTGATGTGTACTATAAAAATGGTTCATAACAAAGTGGTAGAGAATTTGAGAAGCTTTCTAGGAAGTCCAGGATCACTAAATTTGGATTAGTAGAACTCCAGTTATGAGTAAAACAAATTGCTATTGTTTTGTGGCATAGTCAATGCATTGTAGAAAGTAGTTAATTAATAATCGAGAAGAGATATACACCTACTCAATAGACATGATGCACTTGTTAATATATATGCATTCGTAATACTTATGCCATACTCATGCATCTAGGATTGGAGGAAGAGATCACATTGCTGGAATTCGAAGAAGCAGAGGAAGGGAACCCGCAGGAGGATTCGCAAGCCACAGCTCCCGAAGGCATGGAGCAGAACCCTGAAGAGCTTCCAGAGTGTCCTAACCACCGCCCTACTTCTTTTCTGCGAGGCAAGCCCCGGAGCATTATAAATCTCCCAGTAATTTACAAATGTTTACTTACGTACTTATGATTGATGCATTAGGTTATAAGAGTTGAATGAAACCACTTGATGCATGTAAATTCCTTGTCCAGATATTAACCCTTTAACCGGTATAGGTCCAGGATTGAATATATGCTTAGCCATGCTTAGATCGGTAGAAGTCAGGTGATGTCCTGTCACCTGCGAGATGTAGGTGGATACCGAAGCACGGTTGGCTATATCTGCTATCGTGGAACAAAACCATAGGGTAAAAGTAAATCGAGACCAGACAGGAAGTCGATAGAGAAGCAACAAGACATGGAGGTCTTGGGTGTGGATTTATCCCCGTCTGTGTCGATTAAGGACCGTACCATTGTTGGCGTTTCTGACAAGATTGAACGCATGCCTCTCACTTAACTGGCCGGATAACTCGTTCCGACCGCGAAGCCGAGTAATTCAACTCAGGTCGGGAACCATTCTGTTGTGCGCTCCTTCCGGGGAACGATCAGACTGAGCCCAAGGCCAGGCTTGGCCTAAGCATCCTGGCATCTGGTGTTCTAGATTGTGCGGCGCAGTACGAACCCGCGAAATGTGTACCGGAGTTGTACCAAAGGTGACCTAAGGCTATCGTGGCTGGTAGACCTGGGTTTGTGTTAGGAATAAATTCCCAGCTGGTCGAAATCGATTCGAATCGCCTTCTCTCCCGAATAGTGAGAAACTTGGCTAGTCCCAACATCGTAGCAACTGTGTTATGAAACATAATGGTTTGGATGAATATGGAATTACAATACCTGCTATGGTTACTATTGTATGCTTCTAAATGATATACCACATGTTTGGCATATGATAGTTGCTAACCTAGAAATGGATAGTTATAATTAACCTGGTAAAGAATTGTAACTGTACCATGATTCAATTGCTTTTACGCAAAAATGTTGTCGAGTTACGTCCACTTATACAGCCTTGCATAATCCTTGGAGTCATTTTATTTCTGGTTCATGACGGGTAAGTCTAGCTGAGTACCTTCTCGTACTCAGGGTTTATTTTCCCATTGTTGCAGATGGCACTGTGTATCATGGGTATTGCAAGAGTTGCTTCTATCCCGCTGTGGATGAGGAGTAAGCCTTGGGCAGGCTTCTTTAGTAATTCCTATCTTTGCTTTTGTGGACCGTGATCTGGCTTGGCACTGTATCAAACTATGTTGGAAACTTTATCTTCAAACTTATTTGCTTCCGCTTTATTTATCAAACTCGGTTTGTAATAACTTTTATTCGTACTCTGATGATGAAAAGTATCTATGAACCTTATGTAATATGTGGCATGTATGTTGAATCCTGTACGATCTTGGTTGTTGTAAATCATTTATCGAGACCCATCGTGGTACTTGACGGACTACCGGGTTTATATGGGTTCAAGTATGACAGTGCGACCGTTTATGGATTGCCATTGTACTTGTATTCGGACCATGCATTTGACCTTTCTTCTTCTTCGCCAATGGATCAATTATTTATCTGAAACAAAAAACTGTTGTCTTCAATGGCCCAATAATCAAAGAAAAGTTTGATTTTGACAGTAACCTCACTTTCATTGACGCTTGCGATCGATTAGTTTTTGCGTCATCAACGTCGACGTCAACTGCGCATAAGTGCAGGTAACCTTTTGCTTTCACTTGGAGCGGGCACGGGTTGCTCTCGCACATCATATGCAAACCGACAGCTAGTTTGAAACATCGTCATGGTCAGATTCGATAGGATCGGTATCGAGCTAGCTAACGCGATGACGATTGATGGAGCAAGCTAACGCGATGGATCGATGGATGGATGTCATTGTTCCAAACCGCTGTACTGTATTTGGATTATATTGTCCAACCGCCAGTAAGTAGCCTTCGTTTGAGATCCGATACAGATCTCTCTGCATCAGATCCTGGCAAGGATAGATCTCCAGGATACACACGTGGATATCTGCCTGCTGTCTGGACGATCGACGATGGAACCTGTCGGCTGTGGCGTGCATGCATGCCCATCTGTCACCGTACCGTCGTCTTTGAATGAACTGCATGCTGCAGCTGCGTCAACAAACACCAATTGAATCATGCATCAGTGCAGTTCGTGTTAGAGATAGTGTGTATATATACACTGTACGGTGTGCCATGCTTCAGCGAAAGTTCAATTTCGATCCTGAGTCAACAGGCAGGCACTATCTTCTGAGTTTTGACAGATGAATGCATGAAATCGGCTTTTGACAGGTCGCGGTCACGGATCCGATTTGTTCCTAGCAGAGCGAGCAAACTGGCACTGGCACTATCTATCGCTCGCAGTCGTTATTGGAGAAGACGTGACCTAGCAGAACGAGCTATTAGCTAGCTCTTAACACATGTCAGGAGGATTCAGATGGTTACAGGTGAATAATCTTGGACGGAAACGGATCGGCCAGATCGCGGCTGGACAGTGACACTGAACCCCAGCTTGTAATATATCCTAGCTAACCAATGCTTCAGTATGTACGTGTCTGGTCTTCTAGAAAACCGGCGGCCGGTGTCGACAGCTATGATATAGTATTTTTCTCTTACAACAAAACAGCATCAGCTGGTTTATAAACCACAGGAACGATCGAGCGAACAGGGTGTTAAGAGCAACTTTAATTTGTGAGCTGCTGCGTTGTGATTCTTCCGCCTTGTTCGTTTAAACTTATCAGCCGTACCATTTCAACGAAATAATATTGTTTTTCTTTCACAACAAATCAGCATCAGCATGAGCCGTTTTTCCAGCCAGCCGAACTGGGCTGAAATCCAACTGGGCCGAAATCCAATCACTAGCTAGGCTTTACCGTAGTACGTACA
Organism: Miscanthus floridulus; assembly: GCF_019320115.1. Lineage (NCBI taxonomy): Eukaryota > Viridiplantae > Streptophyta > Magnoliopsida > Poales > Poaceae > Miscanthus > Miscanthus floridulus. The sequence continues at coordinate 7,046,719 of NC_089584.1, forward strand.
GGCGGAGAGACGCTGTCATGCATGGATAGCTTAGCTTGCTTGAGGATCCGCTTCTAATTTCCTGTACTGTACACCGTACCATCTGTATCTATTAATTATTAGGAGCTTATTTGACCAGATCACTGCTACCATACTGTGCTCAAAGTCTTCCCCAGCTACAATAATGCTCAGAAAATGAGTGGGAGACCCTTTCTTCATGAAGAGAACGACTAGTCTTCCTTCAGCCATGAATGTGACCTGCTGTGTTGAAATGCTATAGTTTCTTTTTTTGCTGTGCTGAAAATGCTACAGAGTCTCAGAGTCTGCGTATGCAAGAACCCGTGTCAAGGTGAGGACTTGACCGGTGAATAGTTTTCATGAGGAAGGGATATAACCAGCTAATAAGCTACAGTCAGTTCGTGAAAATACAGGAATGTGACTGCCATTGATAATGTAGGATCTCAATAATGAGAGCAAGAATGTGAAGATTCCACGCCGTTCTTGGACGACCAAAAAATCACACGCCTAGTCGACAACCCCTTTATAAACTACCAACTACTAGTAGTGACTAGAGTATAAATTGGGTAGAAATAAGTAATAAATCATATGTCATATTATTGAGCATCCATGCATTTAGCCTACATACGTACTGTACATCGACATCATGCATGCACAGTGCGCGATGCATGCATATGACCTAGGTGTAACCAACCATCTTTCAAATCAGTGCGTGCATGATGCATGCATGCATATATGATCCTGTCACGATCCTTGAGGTAACTACCGGCGTACACGCACGGCGTGGCGAGATCGGCGGCGCCGTCTCTAGAGAAGAACGGAGAAGAGGAGAGAAACAGAAGGTTTGGAGGTAGTAGATTAGTTCATTTCATTATCGATACCGTCTACAGAGCAGCCAAAGGTATATATGGCTTCATACATGGGCCAAGTCCAACACAATGAAAGGCACGCAGGCCTAAACCATGACCCACTCCCTAATACTATTATAGGCCTATGTGCTAGGTCATGACATTCTCCCCTGCTTAAGCAACGGCTTGCCCCCAAGCTATGGATGTTTCAATCACCGCATAAGCATTGCCATTGTTTGGTATAACAGAAGTTTGACATGGATTCACTTTGCTGGGACCAAAGCCTTCAAGGATCTTCAATCATCAGGTGATAGAACTGGAGCTCGAGGATGGTACAACCAGCCATCGTCTTGTAGGTGATGACTTGCATAGTTCTGAAGTGTTGACTTGTAGATGCGCTACAAAGAATGAGAGGAACCCTTGGTAGCACAAATGGAAAAGCAGATTTGAGTACGTGTACCTCACTGTGAAAAATGATGCACGTAATTATCCTTGAACTTGCACTTGTGTACTCCACACGTTTGATGACAATATGATGTGATAGTGCAGATTGAGTACACGAGCAGTACTTATCTCTAGCTTCTTGTTGATCTGTATGTGGCGCAACCCCAGAGAGCTGCAACAAAAATACTCCATGCACAGGGTTATCTGAAATCTGCTTTAGTGCTCCAGTAAGAGGTAACCAAGGAAATATGCAGACTCCCAAGTAGGAAAATATGGTTCTTGGTGTATTCAACCCAGTGTAGAATCAGCTTGGCATTAGTCTGATTTATTCCATGTAATGTTATCATTTTAGAGACACATAGTAAAATAACTTTGCCATCAAAGTCCGATGTCACTACTACAGGATGGCCTTGTTGTCCCGGACGGTAACGGCCTTTAGTCCCGGTTACCGCGCCGGGACAACGATCCCGGGACTAAAGAGGGACCTTTAGTCCCGGTTGGTGTTACCAACCGGGACTAAAGGCCCTCCAGCCGAGCAAACGTGGCCGCACCCTTTAGTCTCGGTTGGTAACCTCAACCGGGACTAAAGGTTCCTTTTCTTTTTCTTTTTTTTGTTTAATTTGTTTTCAGTTCAGTTACACATATTTGTTTAATATATAATATGTTTTTATGTACGTATTCTACGCTGCTAATATAAATACACGCACGCATATAATTACATCTAATTCTCATCTCGAGCATTATTATATTCGAATAAAGTATGAAACTATATATATTATAGATATATATGTATATATACAACACTTTCATAATCTTGTTCTCGAAAATAACGATATCAATAAACATTTAATTTATATCATTTATTCCTTAGGATCAAAGTAGAACTCGTCGTTGGGATTTAGCACTTTTTCTAGAAGAAATCCTGCTATTGACTCTTGAACTGCTTTCAGATGGTCTTTTTGCATGACCCTTTGTTTCAACCATTCAGTCTTGCATTTGAAATAAAAGGAAAAGTATTAATATATATATATATATTCATTTAAAAATAAATAAAAATTGATATATACGTACTCTGAGGACATCTTCAGGAGTTCTTCTTATGTGTGCAGTGATAAATTCACAAACGTAGTATCCACACAAGTTATTATCTGGTTGCTGCCGCAAATACCACTGTACAAGAAGAAGATTATTCTCATCATCTCACACGTAAATTGAAGTATGATATAGTAATTAAACACGTGGGGAAGTATATATAGTACAACTTACTGGTATTTCAACTACATTAAGTGGTGCCTTGCAATCCTTGCGGTGTTATCGAATAAACTCTTTCCAAACCCTGTGCGACCAATAATGTACGATCGTTAATAAATTATGGCAAAGTCTATTCAATAATAGTTGTGCGCGATCGAAATTACCCCTGGATAATGTCTATCATATCTTGGTATAGTGCCCGCTTTTTTCTCAACGAGTCCAAGATTACTAACCGACTTGAATTTAACTCAATGACAATGAGTATCCAGTGAAACCTGCATTGGTTTATACACACACGTACATGCATATAAGTTGTATTAATATTACATAAAATGTGTAGACTACATTATTATTAACACTTACTCAAAGTTGTACGGGAAAAGTATTGTTGTCTTGTCGTGCTGCTTCACGAAGAACCTCATGATATTCTTCTGTGCTTCAGATACCCACTGCTCTTTGGCAATAATATCGGTTTTGAATACGATATAAGGATCAATGAAGCTAACACTGGTGTCTTGTATTCTTTAGAGCTCTGACATCTAGAATCTATATATAAATATAAGTTACATGTGAGGATAATTATATACGCGTACTCATAGAAGTAAGTTTATTAAATAAAAGTACGAATCACTTACAAACAAAAGGAGCTAATGATTGATTTGTCCAGAGCGTCCATGTGGTATAGTTGATGCAATTCTTCGAAACTAATATGTAAGATGTCATCACCACGGAAGTAATAATGGTCTCTAAATCTAACAAAGATCCACTCCTCACCCATGCCACATGTCTGCATGTACCACTTGTTGAGCAAGTACATTTACGTACCTAATTCATTCAGAGCCGCAGGGTTGTACAGACTTTTGCCAAATTTATAAGTCTTCCAGGTATCAACTTCCAGGTTCTGGATTAGAGCTTTGCCCATCAATTGATCCAAGGTTAAATCAGTTAGTTCAAAAAAAGCATTAAGGTCTTGAACCGACACTTCTCCAGAGTTGTCTGGTCGATAGACTTCTATGTTGGAACCATATTCATTAGCAACAACAAGATTTTGCATTGGTTGCTTCTGTTGTCCGAGCTGTGGGACATCCTTCCCTAATGCTCTTTTCCTTTTCTTATCTGCATCATGTGACTTCACGAGGGAGCGGTCATAGTCTGATAGTGGCAGAGGCTTACGAACTTTAAGCATCTTTTTCTTGTGAGCTTCGACCTTCTGCCTCAGCAGATCTCGTGGTATGTAAAAGTATGGCTTCTCCTTAAGCTTCGCTTGTCTCTGCTTTTGGATATCTATAAAAAATCTTTCACTTTTTTGTCTTCTTCAGCTGCTATTTGCTCATCAGTCTTTTTAGGAAGTATTTCTTGAGAAATAACTCTTTTTTTCAGGGTCTTCTTTGCCACCAGGACCTTAGACGTCTCTGTAGTGTGTCGCTGTGGAGGGGGTGGGGGCGGTGTTGGAGACCGACGTGGAGGCGATGAGGCCAGTGTTGGAGATCGGCGTGGAGGCAGTTGGAGATCGTTGCGGAGGCGGTGGGGCCGGTGTAGGAGTTGGAGATCGTTGTGGAGGCGATGGGGCCGGTGTAGGAGTTGAAGATCGTCGTGGGGATGAAGTCGTCTCGCCCCCCACGACGCTGTGATGAGATGGGGAATGAATGATTGGGCTAGGCTGGGGGAAGACCCTGCTACAAAAACAAGTTGTGAGTCAATTATTTTTGAAGCCAATATAAAATTAATGAAAAATAATATTTCATTCACTTTCATTCATACCTAGGGTGAGGTAGAAGAAGCGGTGGCGTCCCAGGAATGATGATGAAGCGTTTGCGCCATTGAATAAATGTCTTCTCTGCTTCTCCTAGTGTCTTCTCCCCATCACCACCTTCAATGTCAAGAGGAACATTGATGTAACCTTTGAGCACTCTATCGACCGAGACGCTAGCATATCCAGGTTGAATAACTGACCCATGGATTCTTGGTGTCTTCGTTCGGTCTATTGGAGATACAACCCCGATAGCCACCATGATTGATGCATTATTACTATCTGGAATGTGCAGCTCACATATTGTTAGAGGCTCGGTAATGTCATCAATAGGGAAGCGTAACCCAGCGTCATCTTGAATAACTGGCAGCTCCGTGGAAGCACAACTGCTTTTCATCTGACCAACGGGGCTAATGGTGACTCTCGGCGTTGATTACGATTGTATTTGACTCATTGCTTGCTACACTTGCCTCTTGATCTCCTCCTGCATTCTTGCCTCAAGAGATTTTTCTCGTTCACGTGATTCAAGCAATGCTTGTCATGATTCATTAACAAATTACTCCAATACACTGATTCGGTCTGCCTCCTCATTCTTCTTTCTCTGGTGGCTTCTATAGGTATCCTTGTCTGCTGGGGATGCTTGTAGCCATGGAACCGCCCCATAGCCTCTTATTCGACCATCGTGTTTGGGATTCTCTAGGGCATATGTCAATTCATCCTTCTCTCTGTTGGGCTTGGAAACACCACTATCAGCTTCTTTCCTAGCACGAGCTAGTCTCTGTGTTGCTCTCTCAATTTTTTGGCTGAAAATTAGCTTTCCAGTGTCTGGGTCTAGGCTTCCCCCATAAGCGTAGAACCAATTCTTCGCGCGTTGAGGCCAGTTCTTCTCTATTATTTCAGGTATGATTCCCTTGGCAGTAATCTCTGCTTCTAGGTTCTGCCACTTGGGAATAGCACTCCTATAACCACCTGATCCCAAGCGATGATGGTATTGCTTCTGTCGGGCATTCTGCCGATTTCTCATCACACGTTCCTCACTCTCTTGAGATGTCTTGTATTGTACGAAGTCATCCCAATGGGACTCCAACTTGACAAACGTCTTAGCATTGAAAAATTCGGCGTATCATTCTTCAAGATAAACTTTTTATACAATGTCTTCTCCCAACTCTGAAACAATGTTGCCATCTTCTTCATTGTCCAATCCCTCACTAGCTCCTTCAAAGCATCATCTGCTTGTAATATGAAATATTGAGTGATATCTCTTCAAGCTAGGTTTTTGTCACGATCAGATACAAAACTAACATTAGGAGCGGATATCTTCTGCTTCCATTCACGAGCACTAACTGGGATCCTATCCCTTACAATGAACCCATATTGATTGACATATATCTGAGCATGTGGTCCCAATGGTTTGCCGGTGTCGGTGTCGAATTATGATATTATGAAACGGCCCTCTAATGGCTTTTTGGCCCTCGAACTTTCCTACTCTTGCCGGTGGTTGATGTAGATCTAGAGACCGGCTACATGAGTAGAAACACAACGATTAACAACAAATATACATATGCATGCATCTATAAGAGATGATAGATAATCGAATATACCTCGCCAGTATTTTCTTGCGCGACAATTTGTTGATCTTCAACCACCGGGATATTCAGGATATCCTCATAATCAGTAAAGTACTGACTCGTGTCATCTACATCCGCATTGGTGCCGACGTTGATAATATCCGCCATTATGTCATCATTCAAGTTATCATCCGGAGCAGCCATTTGTATCTTCAAGATAACACATAGATAAAATTACTATGGCACATAACATAAGTACATGTGATAACACATATAGAATTACTAAATCCAATTAAATATAATAACATATAATATTTTATAAGGATAAAAAATAATAAGGTATAGGCTTTGGAATCGAATCAAAAACACTTTCGATCCAAAAACATGAAAATAAGTACATGTATATATACACAGAATGATACAATTTTCTCTCTCTCTCTCTCTCAACACATAGAAATAAGTGCATATGTATATATCTCTAGATATGCATGTGATAACACATAGAATGTCTCTCTAGATACAATTTTCTCTCTCTCTCAACACATGAAAATAATTAAGTACATGTATATATACACATAGAAATAATTAAGTACATATATATGTATACATATAGAATCTCTCTCTAGATGTGCATGTGATATAGATAGAATTACTAATAAAATATCCAAGTGATATATAGATAGAATTACTAAAATAAAATATGCATGTGATATAGAGATAGAATTACTAATAAAATATGCATGTGTCAATTACTAAAACAAAATTAAATCTAACATATATATAGAGATAGAATATAATTACTAAATACAATTAAATAAAATAACACACATATATCTAGATAGAATTAATTACTAAATCTAATTAAACCTAACATATATACATATATAGAATTACTAAATCAAAATTAAATCTAACACATATATAGAGAGAGATAGAATAATAATTACTAAATATATAAAAAACTATAATAAAAACTATCTAAATAAAGTACTAATTAAATTTTAATACATTTAAATCTAATTAACATATATCAAAAACTATCTAAAAACTAACTAAAAAACTAAGAATAAACTACTAATTAAATTTTAATATATTTTAATCTAACATATATATCAAAAACTATATAAAAACTATCTAAAAACTATCTAAATAACTATCGAAAAAATATGGCCGAGATCGAGCAGCTAGCTAGCAGGCTAGCTGGGGCGGATGGTGGGCGTGCTGGCCGGCCACGGGGTCGAGCTGAGCACCTCGTACGAGGACGATGTACGGCGGAGACGAGCTCGACGGCCGCCGGGCCGGGGCTCGACGACTGAGGCCGGGTGGGGGTAGACGACGACGGCGGTGCGGCAGAGACGAGCTCGACGGCCGGGCGCGGCAGAGACGAGATCGACGTGTATATCGAAAAATAGAAGATGAACAGAATAGGAACCGTTCGATATATATAGGCCGGGACCCTTTAGTCCCGGCTGGTAACACCAGTCGGGACTAAACGCCATTTAGTCCCAGTTGGTAAGCCCAACCGGGACTAAAGGTCCAACCCTTTAGTCCCGGCTCGGCTTACCAGCCGGTACTAAAGGAGCTTTAGTCCTGGTTGGTGTTACCAGCCGGGACTAAAGGTATTTTTGGGCGAGCAATTCTGCCCACCCTTTCGTCCCGGTTCCTGGCCTAGACCAGGACTAAAGGCCTGAAAATTTTGGCAGCCCGCCAGAGTAATTGGAAAGGCCTGAGATTTTGATTTTGTTCTCCTTGTTTAATACTAGGTTAATCAATTAATTCTATAGCAACTTCAATACTTTGCAATATTTATTTTAAAAAATACTATTGATTAACTAATTATTTATTGTAAATAGAAAATTTTGTAACCTAAAGTTTTTAATTTCTTTTATGAATATAGAATATAAATGTTACTAATACTAAGTATTTTGTTAATGCAAAAATATATTTGTAACTTAAAATTAATAAAATTAATATTATTCGATAGAAAATTTATTATCACATTATTGTAACGTCAATGTTTCAATTTTTTCTCGGTTTTTGACCAAAATAACAGAAAAATTTTGTTGAACCTATAAAAATAAAGAAAATGTAGTATTTTTGTTCTACAACTTTTTTAAATGAAAAAATGGCCTATATAAGGATTGTAGATCTTGATGAGTTGAATAAACTTAATATTCAAAACTTTTTAATTTGAGACAATCTAGGGTTCTGAAAACTAGTTTGTAAGCGTTGAAATTTAAAAATCATAAATTTGAACAGTCTAAACTTTCTCAAATGGAAAGTTGACCAAAACAATAATTGTATATCTTGATGAGCTGAACAAACTTGGTATTCAAAACTTTTCAATTTGAGACAATCTACGGTTCCGAAAAACTAATTTGTACGCGTCGAAATTTAAAAATCACAAATTTGAACCGTCCAAACTATCTCAAATGGAAAGTTGACCAAAACAACAATTGTATATCTTCATGAGTTTAACAAACTTAGTATTCAAAACTTTCAATTTGAAGTCATTTAGAGTCCATAATACTAGAGTCAAAGTGTTGTTTTTTCATTTGACCAAATTTGACTTGGTCAAACTTGCTCAAATGAGACACTAAATGACCTTAGATGAAAAATCTCTAAATAACAAGTTTGATCATCTTAGCAATATCTACAATTGTTACATAGCTCATTTTCCCATTTGAGAAAGTTTTATCAAACACTAGTCATAAATTCTTGAATCTCATATAGACTTTCTAAAACTATGTCACACACTTGTAAAATTTGAACTATATTTTGTTCAAACTTTCTCAAATGAAAAAATGACCTATATAAGGATTGTATATCTTGATGAGCTGAACAAACTTGGTATTCAAAACGTTTCAATTTGAGACAATCTAAGGTTTCGAAAACTAGTTTGTAGGCGTCAAAATTTAAAAATCACAAATTTGAACCGTCCAAACTTTCTCAAATGGAAAGTTGACCAAAACAACAATTGTAGATCGTGATGAGTTTAACAAACTTGGTATTCAAAACTTTTCAATTTGAAGTCATTTAGAGTTTATAATACTAGAGTCAAAGTGTTGTTTTTTCATTTGACCAAATTTAACTTGGTCAAACTTGCTCAAATGAGACACTAAATTACCTCAGATGAAAAAACTCTGAATACCAAGTTTGATCATCTCAGCAAGATCTACAATTGTTACATAGCTCATTTTCCCATTTGAGAAAGTTTTATCAAACACTAGTCACAAATTTTTGAATCTCATATAGACTTTCTAAAACTATGTCACACACTTATGAAATTTGAACTATATTTTGTTCAAACTTTCTCAAATGAAAAATGGCCTATATAAGTATTGTAGATCTTGATGAGCTGAACAAACTTGGTATTCAAAACGTTTCAATTTGAGACAATCTAGGGTTCCGAAAACTAGTTTATAGGCGTCAAAATTTAAAAATCACAAATTTGAGCTATCCAAACTTTCTCAAATGGAAAGTTGACCAAAACAACAATTGTAGATCTTGATGAGTTTAACAAACTTGGTATTCAAAACTTTTCAATTTGAAGTAATTTAGAGTTCATAATACTAGAGTCAAAGTGTTGTTTTTTTATTTGACCAAATTTGACTTGGTCAAACTTGCTCAAATGAGACACTAAATGACCTCAGATTAAAACAATCTGAATACCAAGTTTGATCATCTCAGCAAGATCTACAATTGTTACATAGCTCATTTTCCCATTTGAGAAAGTTTTATCAAACACTAGTCATAAATTCTTGAATCTCATATAGACTATCTAAAACTATGTCACACACTTGTGAAATTTGAAACATATATTAAACATATTACAATGTGAAGTCATAACATATTACATAATATCCAGTCTCTAAAACATAATATATTAAACATGCATCGTTGTATCATACGGGCACAACAGTGAATTTCTTCTTGACGTATGACCCTTGGTTATGATCTTGTCGTAACCATGGAGTGTCTTCATCATTTAACATGATGCTTGGATCTTTCTTCACTATGAAGGGTGGAATTTGGACATTTCTTTCATAATCTTCTGACATGTTTGACTTGTCTTTAATTCCCACTATATTTATTTTTCCAGAAAGAACTATGTGGCGCTTTGGCTCATTGATTATTGAGTTGATGTCTTCGTTTTTTCCTCTCTTTGATTTTGTAGACATGTCTTTCACATAGAACACCTAACTCACATCGGCAGCAAGGACGAATGGTTCGTCTTTGTACCTAATATTGTTGAGGTCCACTGTTGTCATTCTATACTCTTTGTCGACTGTTACCCCTCCTCCAGTCAGCTTCACCCATTGGCACCGGAACAAAGGGACTTTAAAATTAGGTGCGTAGTCTAGTTCCCATATCTCTTCTATACGGCCATAATATGTTTGTATATTCCTATTTGGATCTGTGCCATCTATGTGAACACTACTATTTTGATTGGTGCTCCTTTTATCTTGGGCAACTGTGTAAAATGTATTCCCATTTATCTCGTATCCTTAGTACTTGAGGATATGCCATGATGGTTGCCTAGCCAACAAATATAGTTGCTCATCAATATTGTCATCGCCTTGACATTCTTTTCGCAACCAACCACTAAAACTTTCCATGTGCTAACGCCTAATCCAAGCTTCAGTCTTCCCTGGAAACTTGGATCGTAAGAACTCCTTATGTATCTCGATGTACGGATTCACCAATGACGAGTTCTGAAGAATTATGTAGTGTGCTTTATTGAAATAATCATCTTTCATGCCAATATATGTTTTCTTCCCTAAAGTTCCTTTATCACTGAGTCTCCCCTCGTGTCGCGATTTGGGAACGCCAATTGGGGCAAGGTCAGGAATAAAGTCAACACAGAACTCAATGACCTCCTCTATTCCATAGCCCTGGGCGATGCTTCCTTTAGGCTTAGAATGGACTTTCACATATTTCTTCAAGACTTCCATAAACCTCTCGAAGGGGAACATGTTATGTAAGAACACAGGTCCAAGAATACTAATCTCCTTCACCAAATGAACTAGGAGGTGTGTCATGATATTAAAGAAGAATGGAGGGAACACCAACTCAAAGCTGACAAGACAATGAACCACATCATTCTATAGAGTAGCTAGTTCCACTGGATTGATTGCCTTCTGAGAAATTGCATTAAGGAATGCACATAGCTTCATGGTGGCTAGACGTACATGTGGAGGTAGAATTCCTCTTAAAGCAACTGGAAGCAATTGCGTCATAAGCACGTGGCAGTCGTGGGACTTTAAGTTTAGGAATTTCTTCTCTAGCACATTTATTATACCCTTTATATTAGAGGAGAATCCCGATGGGACCTTGATGCTGCTTAGACATTCGAACATACTGTCCCTCTCTTCTTTGCTAAGCATGTAGCTAGCAGGACTTAAGTAATGACGTCCATCATCTGTCTTCTCTGGATGAAGGTTGTCTCGTTCTTTCATGCCCTGCAAGTCCTGGCGTGCTTCAAGTGAATCCTTTGGCTTCCCGTACACACCCATGAATCCTAATAGGTTTACACAAAGATTCTTTATCAGGTGCATCACGTCGATTGCGTTGTGGACCTCTAGGACTTGCCAATAGGGTAGCTTCCAAAAGATGGACTTCTTCTTCCACATAGGTACGTGTCCCTTAGCATCTTTGGGAACAGATTCGTTGCCTTGTCCCTTTCCAAATACTACTTTCACATCCTTGACCATTGCGAGTACATCTTCCTCGGTTCGGTTATGAGGCTTCTTCCAGTGGTCTGGCTTACCTTTAAAATGCTTCCCTTTCTTTCTTACTTGGTGATTCAAAGGAAGGAATCAACGATGGCCAAGGTACACGACCTTTCGACATCGTTTCAAATATATACTGTCAAGGTCATCAAAACAATGTGTGCATGCATTATATCCTTTGTTTGTCTGACCTGATTGATTACTTAAAGCAGGCCAATCATTGATTGTTACGAACAACATTGCTTGTAGGTCAAAGTGTTCTTGTTTGTACTCATCCTAGACATGTACACCTGGTTTGTTCCATAAAACTAGAAGTTCTTCAACTAATGGCTTTAGATAGACATCAATGTCGTTGCCAGGTTGCCTTGGACCTTGGATGAGGATCAGCATCATAATGAACTTCTGCTTCATGCATAACCATGGAGGAAGGTTGTAGATACATAGAGTAACTGGCCAAGTGCTATGACTAGTGCTCTGCTCTCCAAAAGGATTCATACCATCTGTACTTAAGGTGAACCTTAAGTTTCTAGCCTCATTTGCAAACTTTGGAAATTCCCTGTCTATCGCTCTCCACTAGGACCCATCAGCTGGGTGTCTTAGCATATTGTCTACCTTATGGTCTTCTTTATGCCACCACAATAACTTTGCATGGTCTTTATTTCTGAACAAACGTTTTAAGTGTGGTATTATAGGAGCATACCATATAACCTTGGTAAGGATTTTCTTTCTAGGACGTTGTTCACCCTCGACGTCACTAGGATCATCGTGCCTGATCTTATACCGTGCTGCTTTACATACCGAGCATTTATCCAAATTCTTGTATTCATTGCCATGGTAGAGGATGCAGTCATTAGGACATGCATGTATCTTCTGGATTTTTAATCCCAAAGGGAAGACAACCTTTTTTGCTTCGTACGTAGTGGTGGGCAATTCATTTGGCTTCGGAAGCATCTTCTTTATGAGGTTCAATAAATTCCCAAATGCCTTGTCGGATACACCATTCTTTGCCTTCCACTGTAGCAATTCTAGTGTTGTACCCAGCTTTTTTTTTGCCCCTCTTCGGCCGTCGGGTATAGCAACTTCCTATGATCCTTAAGCATGCGCTCGAACTTAACTTTCTCTTTTTCACTTTCGCATTCTTGTTGTGCATCACGAATGGCATCGCCAAGAGCATCACCGAGATCATCTTCTGCCGCTACCTCTTCTTCATCTCCCCCCCATTGTAGTATCATCAAAGGCACCATACTGAGCAATAATGTCATCAATGTCTAAATCTTCTCCTTCACCTTCTTCCATCATGACCCCGCTTTCTCCATGCTTAGTCCAACATATATAGTTTGACATAAAACCTGACTTAAGCAAATGTGAATGAAGACTCATTGAGCTTGAATATTCCTTTAAATTCTTATATAGGGCACATGGACAGGACATGAAACCACTCCACTTATTTGCCTCGGCCACACCTAAGAAATAGTGCACGCCCTCAATAAAGTCTTGGGAGCGGCAATCGGCATTGTACATCCAATGGCGTGACATAATCTGCATTACACGACAAATTATGAAAACATTGAACATAATTAAGTATTTTATTATACAACATAGATGACACACACACAGTTGATTAATTAACTAAGCCTGGCTACAACGTAAGCAATCCCAACTATCACTAAACAAACTAAAACTACAATGCACTTCAGTAACATAATTATTTCGTGACCGTACGCAACTAAAACAGATAAATCATTCGTCTGTTGAATATCAATAAGCTTCTCCTGCTAGCTCACTGCCTCATCATCAGCAGCCGCTACCTCAAGCGCACCTGAATTCTGCACATATGTAGCATAATCTTCCTCCCAGTACCAACCATCGCATCTATTGCCCTCCCATTGAAATTAAAGCCAAAAAATATTTAGTAAAAAATATTCAAGAAAAGCAGGTCAATTAGCCATAATAATCAAATGTGTAAGAAACTCACATCGCGATCCAGGCACTTATAGAAAATACGACCCTTGTTGGGTTCCCTGTCTCTTGACTCGGTACTCCATCACAATCTTCTGCTTACACTTGCCGCAGATAATGAGAGGGAGTTCTGGCCTCAGTCATTTCGCAACCGAACGAGAGGCTGAGGATCCGGTACCAGTTGTCATCTACTTTCTATACTTATTTTTGCAAACTAGTGTAAATTTCACATTTTCTAAAATAATATATTTAAACAAAACTAAAATTATTTATTTATCTAACTAAATCATGAAATATGTACTATGTATAATAGTAAAATACCAAACTATCAAGTGATTTTACTATTGTAAATCATCATGTGATTTTGAGCTAAAAATGACATAGAAATCATAATCAAATCCGCCATATCAAGTTACTTTCTATACTTATTTTTGCAAACTATTGTAAATTTCTCATTTCTAAAGTAATATATTAAAAAAAATAAAAAAAATTATTTATCTAACTAAACCATGAAATGTACTACATATACTAGCAATACTAAACTATCAAGTGATTTTGATGAACTAATTTAACTTTTGTTTATCCAAACATATATGCAAATCATCATGTGATTTTGAGTTAAAAATGACATAAAATCATAATAAAGTCCAACATATAAAGTTACACATGCATCTACATCGCAAAATGAGATAAGCTGCTGATAAAACATAAGAGGATTAAGTTTGTTACCTCCAAAATCGAAGAGCAACACCAATGGAGGGGGAGAGAGCAAGAACAACAGTAAGCTGAAGAATAGAGGCAGTGAGTTTGAATGAAATGGCTCGGGCTCGGGGAGGAAGAAATAAGCTGGTCTATAGGCCAGGATAATTAGTCCCGGTTAGGGGCCAAACCGGGACTAAAGATTAATTTTTATTCCCGGAGCATCACCCAAACCGGGACTAAAAGCTTTAGTCCCGGTTGGTAATACCAACCGGGACTAAAGGTTTACCTTTAGTCCCGATTGGTAATACCAGCCGGGACTAAAGATCCCTGCCCCGCGGACGACCGTTGGGCAAGAACCTTTAGTCCCGGGGGCAAAAAAATGCCAAGGCTAATGCCAAATTGGGACATCGTTCTAAAGTCTGTTCTCTAGTAGTGTGTGACTGTACATTTTCTAAATATGTACAGAGTGACCACCATATAGATGTCATGTCTCAGTTGCTTATCACCAACATCCCAAGCAACAGATGTAATTTTGTGGAATAGAATCAGTTCGGATATTCTTGAACTTTCACAAAGATGGTTGGCAGACTTGAGGACAACCTTCTCTTCAGGACATAGTGGCCCACGAAGGATATGAGGAGCAAAAGAGTGCACATCTTTCTTAATAATATATATTGCAGGTGTTGGCCATTGTAACACATATTTTACTCTTGTAGGAATAATGGAATCAATACGAAACCAACAATTCTTCTGAATTTCACAAACATCACACACCAGCCATCTATCATAGAAAATAAGCATGTGCTCACATAATGATAGCTCCATAGCAAACTCATAATCGCTCATCAGTTTCGCACCAGTAAGCCTCATAAACATTGCAAACACGGTTCCATTGCTCCGCAGATTAAGTACCCAGGCAAGAAATTTCCAGCTGATAGCCCTGCATACTGGAGATGTCCATGGTGGTTTCCTAGAACTACTGATAACACCTCTTCCCTGACATGTGAAACCATCCAATGTCAACAACATGGATAAGAAGTATAGTCGAACCATCACAAAAGAGAAACGACATGTTGTTGACTTGAGAAATGATCCTTGGTATAATGTGATTATGATGCAGCCCCTCAATGTAGGACAACACAATAGGACTGTGGTTATATGAGAACAAGGGTATGGCTTCAGGCACACCAAATCTAAAGATAGTTTGTGAGTACTGCTAAGAAGCTATACAGATCATATGCCTTGGAGACGGGACAATATGCAGCAACTAACTTACCAGATATTTGAAATATAAGCACAGACCCATTACCTCTCCCAACAAATTCTGGTACTAAACATCATAGAATTGCAACATAGCAACCATTAGCCACCAGAACAAATGAGGCACTGTGGGTGTCCTGATCCTGAGGCTGTAGGCAATATAGGGCATGTTACTGATGATGTATACCAGAGAGAACCATGGGGGCTTCCATTGCACTGGCGGATGGTAGCAGGTGAATAACTATCGGTGTTTCGTACAAGCACCAGGCAAGTAAATTTATAGTGATACACGTTAGGTCCAGATGGTGTGCTAAAGGACACAATATTTATACTGGTTTAGGCCGAATGTCCCTACGTCCAGTCTATTGCTGCTTGTGTTATTAGCACCAAAAAATGATTCGTAGTAGGGGGTACAAATGATCGAGAGAGAGACTGGTCCCAAGTCTCTGATGGAAGGGTCGAAAGGAGGCCAAGAGCTTGGTAGTAGCTTGACTGTGTGTGTTGTGTGTTGTGCTGTCAAAAGTCGGTCCCTTTGTTGGAGAAGCGCATCCCCTTTTATAGATGAAGGGGACGGCTTTACAAGTGAGAGGGCTAGGGTGCGTATGCTATTTAGCCTTGTTGCTCACGTCTACCCAGCCTTGTTGTCCATTCTGGTGGGTGTGAAAGGATGATAAGCGCCTATAATACTAGTCGATGCCTCTGTAGAATGTCAGGATGGTTACAGAGTACTGTCCCACGCAGGGTATGGACTGTAGTACAGTGGTTTTGACTTATGAGCCTCTCCAGCCTTGCTCCACATGCCTTCTGGTTCCTATGAGTCTCTGTCAGAGGGACGCGGGGTCAGGGTCCGAGGTAGCGCTGTGGGCAAGGTCTTCCGATTAGAGAGGGCGTTCGGAGGCTGAAGCGAGCTCTTCCGATCTGGTGGACCCGAGGGGCTGGGAAGCGGACGCCGCTCCCCTATGATCATAACATGGTGACCACACATCCATCATTTGTGGAGGATGCGAGTCCTTTCCTGGACCATAGTGGTTGTTGCATATCTTCGTCGGGTTCCGTGTCCCAGAGCTGAAGGCGGCGCCTACAACTCTACAGGGCGAAGAGCACGCAATCGCAACACTTTTCAGGCTTTGCTATGCCTGAAAGGGTCTAAAGCACCCATCCCGTTGTTCCCTGATAGTACTTTTCCTGCCGGGGCGTAGGGTATGGTCCTTGAAGCCACGGTTGACCCGCACGTCTCGTCCTACCCTGTACCTATCATCATGAGGGAACGGGGAGAGGTTGTCAGGCAAGACGAAACCAGTCTTTAGACATCGAGTGAGGCGAGGTTTGTCCTCGGATGTCGAGCGAGGTGGAGACCAGTCCTCATCCCTCGAGCGAGACCGCGCCTGTCCCTCGGGGGTCGGGCGAGGCGGTGTCTATCCCTCATCCCTCGGGTGAGGCGGAGCTGGCCCAAAGGCATCGGGCGAGGTGAAGTCTATCCCTCAACCCTCGGGTGAGGCAGAGCTAGCCCAAAGGCGTCAGGCGAGGAGGAGACTAGCCCTTAGCCCTCGAGCGAGGTGGAGCTTGGCCCAAAGGCGTCGGGCAAGGCGGAACCAAACTCCCATCATTCGGGCAAGGAACGTAGCAGGCGCCCTTGTCCGTCTAGAAGTTTTTAACGTTCGATGGTTATTGGTTCCACCTCTTGGGGTACCCCGGTGTTAGGTCCTCGATAATAGCCCCTGAGCCCTCGGGCGATTCAGACAGAATCATCCGGGGGGTGTTTTCAATTTCGTCGGAGTTAATTTGCCAGAGGGTGCTCACGAGCGCACCCGATGGGTGTAGCCCCCGAGGCCCCGGGTGACTCGAGTAGAGTCGCCCAGGGGGTAGTATCGGACCCTTCACGGGTAAGGCTGAAGAACTTGGTTTTTTGTCGACGGGATATTTTTAAGGGAATCAGTGGTATTCCGTTCGCGGTAATTTTACTCAGTGTCGGCCTGGCTAGGTCCTGACTACGAATCAAGGCCCTAGGTGACGCTTGCATCCTTGAGTTCTAGTTTCTCGTAGGCCCATCCTTTGTTGGGGCGGCCATTGAGTTGGTTTGGGCCGACCCCCGGTCGTTATGGGCCTAGACGGATTTAGAGAAGAGATTTTTCTGGTCCACGTTCCCTCTGTGGGAAAAGAGTCCGGTCGCTTTGGGAAGGCGAACCGCCCGGCGTGACTTTGGTGGGAGAGGATAGGGATTGCGGGAATGTGTCCCATGACATGACGCGATAGTGTGCATGGCAGGCCCAGAGATCGAGGCAGATGGTTGCCCTTCTCGCATCCGTCGCCTCTATAAAACCACAGGGGTTCGCCCCCAGGGTTCCGTATTTCGCTCCCTTGCCTTCGCGCCTGAAATCTCCACCACCAATCGCCCTATGCACCCATGTTGCCACCACCATCAAACTCATCGCTGCCTTCTGCGCCTGCACTATCGCCGTCGTCAAAATCGCTGCTGCCTTCTTCTCCGTGCTACTCCTGTTGTCGCAATGGACCCAGGGTACAAATCCAACATCTCCCTTTGGCACTTGGAGGGCCTCGTCCGCCAAGGCCTCCTTTGCCCATTGACCGCCATCGAGGAGTGGCGACTGCCCGGTGAGGAGGAGGAGCCGCAGCCGCCTGAAGGGTACATCGTGTCTTTTGCTCACTTCCATGAGTGGGGATTCGCCATGCCCGCCCATATGTTTTTCTGGGGATTGCTGGACTATTATCAGGTGGAACTACAACACCTTTTCCCCAATGGGATCCAGCACATTACGGTGTTCATCGCCCTGTGTGAGGGGTTCTTGGGGATCGATCCCCACTTTGACCTGTGGCAGTATATCTTTGCCGTTAATCTGGTGAAGAGGCGGGTTGGGCAGCAAGAGCTACATGCACCGGTGGGGTGTGCCAGCATCCACCTCCGCAACAACTGAGGGAGGATGTACCCGCTAATGCATTTATCCACCTCCAATAAGGGGTGGCATTCGCAATGGTTTTATATCAAGAACGATGCCATCGCCCCCTTGCTCGCTTTCACCGAGCGCTACATCTTGGAGGCCCCGGGGTCATGGGGGTGGGGCATCTCGGGCAAGAGGAAGAAGCAACTCAACAGCCTTCTCACTGCCATCCAAACTTTGAAGCAGAGGGGCGTGAAGGGGTCAGGGATCATCGGCGCCTACCATGCGAGGAGGGTGGTGCCACTGATGGCGCGCGTACTTCCCCTGTATCAGATGGTGCCCGAAGTGTTGTTTGAAGGGACGGTGCTCGTCGACAAGGCGCTCCCTTTCTCTAAAGTGGCGTAGCAAATCAAGGAGGCAATGGAGCCCATGAAGGACTCTATTGGCGTTGTCCTTGACTTTGTGTATCCGGTGCCGAGGCATCCCCCGATGTGACCAGAACCTAGGGTTTGTTGACTTCATAAGTTTTCTTGCCTCTTGCTCCTTTTCTCTCTTGTAATTTCTGATCCTCTGATGTTAACCTTGGGATCACGGGACCAGTCGGGGGGGGTCTGCACTTCAAGGACAGCCTAGCTCCATTACCAAAGGGCCCAGCCCAAACGGCAGTGAACCGCACCACAGCTGGTTGGGACAAGAAGACGCGGGAGCTTGCAAAGAAGAAGGCAATACGGAAGCAGCAAGCTCGACACTGAGGAGAGGAGATAAGCAGTAAAGACGATGATGATGATGATGAGTCAAATGAGGAAGCAGCCGCCGTGGATTGGGGTGACCTGGTGAACGAGGACTCATTGCCCCTACAAGGACCTTTCCCGTTCCACGCGGAGGGAAGCGAGTCTACGGGAGCAGTGGAGCCGGGCCCGTCCCTGGGTCTGGTGGGAGCCGGTGGATCCACCGTTACCGTCGGGGTGTCGGCGGAGGATCGGTGGATGGGAGGGGTTAGATCCGAGACCGTCCCCACGATGCTGGTGGAGGGGGGCGGCTCCGATGCCACGCCCTAAGAGGTGATGGAGGGGAGCGGCTCTGGTGCTGCGCCCCTTGAGATGGTGTAGGAGAGCGGCTCTGGTGCCGCGCCCCATGAGACGGTGGAGGGGAGTGGCTCTGGTGCCACGCCCCATGAGATGGTGGAGGGGAGCGGCTCTGGTGTCATGCCCCATGAGATAGTGGAGGGGAGCGGCTCTGGCGCTGCACCCCATGAGACAGTGGAAGGGAGCGGCTCCGATGCCGTGCCCCAAGAGGTGATGAAGGGGAGCGGCTCTGGCGCCGTGCCTCATGAGACAAGGGAGACGAGCCCCCAGCCTCAGAGCAGGGGGTAGGCTCGAAATGGTCCCACCCACATGAGTTGGAGCAGGGGTCTAGGGGTTCATCCCCGAAACGTACCTATCGCCCGAAGGCGTTAGAGTATGTCATCGACTGCCCTTGTTGTTCCCTTTATTTTTCTGTTCTGATCTTACGCTTCTTCCTCTTTTGCAGATTCTTGGAATGGGGCCACCCTCTGGGGCCAGCGCCCAAGAAGAGCCTTGACCTTCAGGCGGGACGACTGGTGCTACATGACATTGCCCCTGTTTCGGGCAGGAGCATCGCGGCCTCGTTGGCCGGTCCAGCGGCGCCTGCGGTGGTTGCTGAACATGCGACCATGACCGCGTCAGGTCAGGAGCAGCCGGACATAGCCGTGGTCATGTTTGTGCCTCTGGTGGCCACGGAGATGGTGCCCAACGCAGATCGGGTGGAGTTGGATGTGGCCATAGTGGCGTCTGAGGGAGTGGCGCAGTCCACACCACCAGAGGTCTAGATGGAGGAGGCCGCAGCCGTGTCAGGGCCGGCGGGGGCGGATGCAACTGTTGTGGCCCCTGAGGTGGGCCGGACAAGGGAGGATACGGCCGGTGGGTCTCTAGGCATCTTGGCGGTGGTGGGAAGGACTCGCCGGCCATTGTCCCGAGCCCTGTTGTCAGAGGGTAGCCGTTCCCCCGTGCGGAGCGAGCCGACGCTGTAACACCTCGGGTGTTAGCCTTGCATAACTTGACTTGCATAACATGAGCATGATCATCACACATTCATAAACAAGCATTTACAATTGAAACATTTGATTGAAACATCTGCAACATTTGCTTGTTATCACATGTTTCATTATCATATGCAACCTTTCTCGTTATTTCATGTCTCCATGTGTATATGCAAATGATCATGAATGAAAACATGTACTTGGTGGTTGTGAGTCACAAAAACATGTAACCACACTTGGGTTAGCAATTAGAGCATTGTTCATGAAAGTCACTTTTCATAATCAAGCCTTTAAGTCATGTTTCATGTGATTACTTTAAATGGCCCTATGAGTGACTACTACATGAAATGATTGAATGACCTTGCAAATTGCTTAAACATGCTTAGGATATCATCATGAACAACTTTGGTATTTAGGGCTAGGGCTAGTTTGGTCATTTAGCCATGCTTTGGGTATGTATTATCAGTTGAATGTAGCAGGTTTGACCAAAGTTGAACTAGATGTTAGAGACCTTGTATGGAGGAGTTCACTAAAGCAAAGTTGTAGTGTTTGACATAAGGAACAACTTTTATTTTTGGGTCATTGACTGATTTAGCTTCTAACAGCTTGAATAGGTCCCACAAAAACCAGCAAAATCATGATTCAACACTTAAGAAAATTTTTCTAAGTCTTGTACCCTGACAGTGCTGTCAGCCCAACTTTGGATTGATTTTACTCGATGTTGGTTGGGAATTAGAACAAGTGCTTTGAACAAGTATTGTAGCTGGTACATAGGTCTACAAATTCGGTTTAGGAAGTGTTGGCTAGAAGTCCACGGATTAGGAGTTTAATCGACTTGAAAACACGCTGTCAGGCTCGGCAATTCTTGACTGACGAGCTAAACGACGCCATTTCAGTGGCCGACCACCGGCAGAGCACGCGCGCCGCGTGTCCGTGGCGATGGCCGCGCGTCGCCGTTGCTCTGTCCGGTCAGGCCACGACGCGCCTGAGCGCGACTTTAACACCGCCAGCACCGCCCGCTCCTGCCCGCGCCTCTTTTTTCGCATTTCGCCTCCTCCTTGCTCGCCATAGCGTCAGCCATGCTCGTCCCGCCTCGCCATTGCCATTGCAGACGCTTCGCCGGGCTTGCCTACGCTAGCCACCGCTGCATCCGCCAATTAGTCGCTCTCTCAGCTTCGCCTCAACCTCCCCCATCGTTTCCACCTTGCCTCGCCCGAGATCATGCCTTAGGTGAGCCGCTGCTCGCTTTGCGCCGCCGCGAGAACACTCTCGCCGGAGTGCCGCCATGGCCGTTGCTGTGGCCGTACTTCGTCGGAGCGCCTTAAGCCTCCTAGGTCATGTAGTTCGGTTCGCATGGTCGCTGTGGTCCTGTTGCTCGCCTTGCTTGACCTCACTGTGGCCGGAGATGGCCGGCACATGCCGTGTAGCACCGTCGTGCCGCCATGGCCGACGACATCGTCCTTCGCGCCGATGATTCGCCCGCCTAGATAGCCCAATGTGTGCGCAAGGTCTAGAGGGTCACCGTAGACTAGGTGCCGTCGCTGGTAAAGCTCGCCGCTGACGAACTTGGCCGCACGGTGATGAAGCAGCGCCGCCTACCCTTTTTTGAGTCGATGACGCATGGGGTCACCTGACCAGCGGGTCCCACCGGTCAGCGACAGCAGTGTTGAGGGCTAGTTCAAAAATTCCAGATTCAAGTGTGATTTGTGATTTTTGTATCTTCAGTTTGGTAGCTCCTAATTTTGTGAAATAAATTTGGTAGTGCTCCTTAGGAAGTGTAGTATTTAGGAAAAATATGTTTTTAACATTTACAGTAGAAAATTTTGGAGATTTAAATAGGGATTTGAATTGTGCTTTTGAATGCATTCAAATTTGTTTATTTTATATATAGAGTTCCTGTGCTCCAAAATTTATGAAATTTTTGTGGTAAGCTAGTATTAGCATGTATGAACTCTGGTAAAAATTTGAGGACTAGTGCATGTGTAGATTTATAGTTATAGATTTTTCTTTTATGAATAGTTAATCCTTGCATGAATTTTTATAAATTATTTATGAGTCCAAAATTCATGAAATTTGTTGGAGGTAATCCTAATACCATATGGATGATAAGAAAAATAGGAAATCTCTTGCTTGACACTTTTCAATGGGGTTTTCCATTTATGCTATTTCAAGCCTTGCTTCCTTGTCATTTTTGTATAAGATGTTCTACTTAGTAAAATGACATGAAATTTTATAGTAGTCCTTTGATAGCATTAGTAAGGCACTGTAAATTTTTGAGAATTTATGAAGTACATCTGATATATGTTTATTATTTAACCTAGATATCTAAATAAAATAAGAAAGGCAATTAAATAAATAGTTTGGGCTTCGCCATTATATTATCTTAAATGTATTTAGTATGCTTAAACTATTGGTAGATTCTATGTTGTCAAATTTTGAATGATTACATGAAGTAGAAGTATTGTTACTTTATATTGCATTTTGAATAGTTTCCGGACAAATTCTGTAGTTTGAGGAGTTGCGTGTTGAAACTGATGTGTACTATAAAAATGGTTCATAACAAAGTGGTAGAGAATTTGAGAAGCTTTCTAGGAAGTCCAGGATCACTAAATTTGGATTAGTAGAACTCCAGTTATGAGTAAAACAAATTGCTATTGTTTTGTGGCATAGTCAATGCATTGTAGAAAGTAGTTAATTAATAATCGAGAAGAGATATACACCTACTCAATAGACATGATGCACTTGTTAATATATATGCATTCGTAATACTTATGCCATACTCATGCATCTAGGATTGGAGGAAGAGATCACATTGCTGGAATTCGAAGAAGCAGAGGAAGGGAACCCGCAGGAGGATTCGCAAGCCACAGCTCCCGAAGGCATGGAGCAGAACCCTGAAGAGCTTCCAGAGTGTCCTAACCACCGCCCTACTTCTTTTCTGCGAGGCAAGCCCCGGAGCATTATAAATCTCCCAGTAATTTACAAATGTTTACTTACGTACTTATGATTGATGCATTAGGTTATAAGAGTTGAATGAAACCACTTGATGCATGTAAATTCCTTGTCCAGATATTAACCCTTTAACCGGTATAGGTCCAGGATTGAATATATGCTTAGCCATGCTTAGATCGGTAGAAGTCAGGTGATGTCCTGTCACCTGCGAGATGTAGGTGGATACCGAAGCACGGTTGGCTATATCTGCTATCGTGGAACAAAACCATAGGGTAAAAGTAAATCGAGACCAGACAGGAAGTCGATAGAGAAGCAACAAGACATGGAGGTCTTGGGTGTGGATTTATCCCCGTCTGTGTCGATTAAGGACCGTACCATTGTTGGCGTTTCTGACAAGATTGAACGCATGCCTCTCACTTAACTGGCCGGATAACTCGTTCCGACCGCGAAGCCGAGTAATTCAACTCAGGTCGGGAACCATTCTGTTGTGCGCTCCTTCCGGGGAACGATCAGACTGAGCCCAAGGCCAGGCTTGGCCTAAGCATCCTGGCATCTGGTGTTCTAGATTGTGCGGCGCAGTACGAACCCGCGAAATGTGTACCGGAGTTGTACCAAAGGTGACCTAAGGCTATCGTGGCTGGTAGACCTGGGTTTGTGTTAGGAATAAATTCCCAGCTGGTCGAAATCGATTCGAATCGCCTTCTCTCCCGAATAGTGAGAAACTTGGCTAGTCCCAACATCGTAGCAACTGTGTTATGAAACATAATGGTTTGGATGAATATGGAATTACAATACCTGCTATGGTTACTATTGTATGCTTCTAAATGATATACCACATGTTTGGCATATGATAGTTGCTAACCTAGAAATGGATAGTTATAATTAACCTGGTAAAGAATTGTAACTGTACCATGATTCAATTGCTTTTACGCAAAAATGTTGTCGAGTTACGTCCACTTATACAGCCTTGCATAATCCTTGGAGTCATTTTATTTCTGGTTCATGACGGGTAAGTCTAGCTGAGTACCTTCTCGTACTCAGGGTTTATTTTCCCATTGTTGCAGATGGCACTGTGTATCATGGGTATTGCAAGAGTTGCTTCTATCCCGCTGTGGATGAGGAGTAAGCCTTGGGCAGGCTTCTTTAGTAATTCCTATCTTTGCTTTTGTGGACCGTGATCTGGCTTGGCACTGTATCAAACTATGTTGGAAACTTTATCTTCAAACTTATTTGCTTCCGCTTTATTTATCAAACTCGGTTTGTAATAACTTTTATTCGTACTCTGATGATGAAAAGTATCTATGAACCTTATGTAATATGTGGCATGTATGTTGAATCCTGTACGATCTTGGTTGTTGTAAATCATTTATCGAGACCCATCGTGGTACTTGACGGACTACCGGGTTTATATGGGTTCAAGTATGACAGTGCGACCGTTTATGGATTGCCATTGTACTTGTATTCTTATAAATTGGTTAGTTCTGCGACAGATGCTCCATTGGATGGATGCTCAGGATCCATCATTGGCTCTGTTCTCGCTTGATGATGTTGCCGAGAGTGTGGGGCGGGAGAACCTTGACATCGGGTTCTCGGCCATGATCAATGCCTTGAACCAGGCTAATGGAGCCCTATGCTAAATCATCATTCCTTCTAGTCGGGTATTCGCCTTGTTCTCCTCCTTTTCGTATCCTTGTGTTTTTGTGTTTTTGATACCGATCTTCTTTTCAAAATCTTGCTACCCATAGCCGGAACAAATCCTGGTTTCTCCATGAGTGAAAGGCAGAGTGGGACCGCCTCATCGAGGAGGCTCGGCTATGAGGAGATGTGAGCATGCAGCTTGCTGTCATCCAGCGGCAGGAGGCCGAGGCGCGTCGTGAAGTGGAGGAGTTCCATGCGATGTTTGAGGATTTGTCGGCAAGGACAAAGCTGGATGAGGAAGAGATCGCCAGGCTCTGAAAGGAGCAAGACGAGCTACTGTAGAAGAATGCCACGGCTAGTGAGCGGGCCGGTGAGCTCTTGGTAGAGCTATAGACGGAGTGGGACCTCAAGCTAAAGGCTGAGGAGAGGTCCATGATGTTGCAGGAGAAGGCGAACCAGGATGCCGTGGTGATCGATCGGGCCATCCGAGCGCGCGACGAAGTTTCTGCCAGTCTGCGTGCCGATCTTACCAAGGCACGGGGGCTTCTTCAAGTCGAAGGTGATGAATATGATCGCCTATCTTCCGCTGTCCTAGTGGTCTGTGACGATCGGCGGGTGATGCAAGAAGAGGGGGATGGTTTCCTCACGGTCCATGCTGCTGGTATCACAACGTGCGTGGGCTAGCTTCAGGAGAGCGTTGTTTGCCTCGGGATCACCCAAGCCTTCACTATCGCCCATTCCCATTATGCTCAGGAGATCAACCTAGGGTGATGAGCCAAGGCTTTATGCCTGTCTATGAAGATGCTGAGCTAGATGAGATGGAGAAGGTGGTGGCTCCCCTTGCGCGGAACCTGGCGGACAAGCTGAAAGAAGAGGTTCTCCCTTCACGGAAGTAGTTAGTGGAATTGGTTTGATAAACACTTATTTGTAATATATGAACAAGTGTCAGTGCTTTTGTGTCCTGGAAAAGGTTATGTAAGTCGCATTTTGTTTGTTTTGATCTTACCTTTTCTTTTTGCGATGAAAAAGGTTTAGACAGTCGACCCTTCCGTTTTGTTAAGACCATAGGGCCTAAGGTTTTTTTTAGGGGAAACTTGATTGTGCTGGTGAGCAAAATTACTGTAGCTATCTAGGCGTGGGCCTTTTGTGGTCTTACCAGTCTGTTCCATCGAACCTTGCCACTGGTCTTGATGTGAAGAGGAGGTCAAATGTAATATTTTCTCGAAAAGAAAAGAAAGGAGGTCCCCATACCTTTATCAGCCCCTGAGTGAGATCTGACCCCTTGCAGTTACTGGGGTCAGATGTTACTAGAGATCGGAGCAAGGGAGGCAAACTTATGTTTGTATTTACTCGTACCCCTTACCTTAGGACTTTGATGATTGCTGCGTGACTGTGCATTATGAGCTTGCTAACGGGGATGTTCGGACAGAATTTGATCCCATTTGCTTCACGACAGGGTTGGCAAAGCCCTCGGGTGGTGTTCCGCTACTCCTTAGCCCGCCTTCCAACAGATTCCCCCTCAATGGGGTTTTTATGGGCTCGGCTAGAGGCTGGATTTGAACAATAAGGTTGAGATGACCATATTCACCTTAATGCGGGTGGGGCAAAGGCCGTTGAGGCTCATCTGTGTTTTCTCCCCTAGCTCTGGTTCGATGCGAGGCAGCCCTGGACCCTTCGCTGGTCAGCCATCGAACCTCGGTCTTTCGATCTTGGATCGAGTGGCTCGAGTCCCCGAGCCCTTGAGGGTCTGCTAGAGGTCGGCCATGTTTTTGTGCGCTACCCCTGTCCTCGGTTTCCACAGCCGGAGGGGCTAAGTTGACGACACTTGCCTCGATGGCTCGAGTGTTGCACTCAATGAGCTCGCTAATGGGTATGTTCGTGTGGAATCCAGATCCATCATTTGCTGACGGGGTCGGTAGAGCCCTCATGTGGCATTCCACTACTTCTGAACCCGCCTCCCGGCAGATGCCCGAGCCTTTTGCTAGGCTTAGACGGCCCGTTGGCCTCTCCTCGACTAAGATTCTATGGGTCCGGCTCGAGGTTAGAATCAAACAAGAAAGGTCAAAATATCCCTATCCGTTTCTGGACAGGGTCGGGCAAGGCCGCTAGGGCTCATTTTGGTTTTCCTCCCCTGGCTCTTTTTGACACGAGGTGGCCTCGAGCCCTTCGCGAGCTAGCCTTCGAACCCCGATCAGGCATCGCTCATATTGAATGAAGCAGCTACCGCTTCGTGGCACGACACGTAGTGTTGAGATGCAAGAATTTGCATATGCAATGTTTGGACATATGAATTTAACATATAGTTTAATTAAAACATAAGTGGGGGTCGGTAATGTTACCTTGGTGGTATGAGCCGTGGGAAGCTCCTACCAGATGTGTCCGAGCTAGGTTTGGGTCCGATGTTTC
This sequence comes from Miscanthus floridulus, assembly GCF_019320115.1. Classification (NCBI taxonomy): domain Eukaryota; kingdom Viridiplantae; phylum Streptophyta; class Magnoliopsida; order Poales; family Poaceae; genus Miscanthus; species Miscanthus floridulus. Next base: position 7,074,182 of record NC_089584.1, read on the forward strand.
TGACAAGGCCGGCGTAACCTGCATAAGTATTGCTACTTTTGTTTTTGCGATTGATTTTTAAGTGATCTGCTAGCTTCCCCCTGACGGGGGGCTCTGTAGGTGGACCCCTCCAAACTCCTTTCAGGAAGGCGGGACCTAAGGCTAGTAGTGTGAGGAATTGTGAACGTGATTATGCTGGTGAACCAAAAAGACTCCGTAACCGTCAGAGCGTAGGGTCTGGTGGTTTGTCCAGTTGTACTCATCGTTGTATTCCCACACGCCATGTTTTTGGTTTCCCAAACGTAAGGAGGGGTCGGGCTAAGAGGGTGTTTAAACAAACATGCGCCCTCGGTAGCCCCCGAGCGATGTCCATGCCCCTACCATTGCTGGGGTCAGAAGCTCAGCAAAGAATTCAACACTCAAAGTAAATAAACAGGGGTGCTTATCTTTCAGTCGGTCGTTCATTCGTTGTTTTGCTTGGGCTGACCAATCGACCCAGGAGGCCCGTTGGGCTCCCCTAGAAGGAGGTTCTGTCATTGGGTCGTCCCTGGTCCTGCCTAGGGAAGCGGAGAGTCGCCTGTAGGTGAGTGTGCCCCGGTTCTTATGTCCGGGGTGCATCAGTGGTGGGCCATGCTCTAGTGACATTCTAGCTTACCAGGCAGCATCCCGTCGATCAGAGTGCGTCTCGTCGTTTCCAGCGTGTCCCCTCATATTTCTATCAGCATTGATTTCGTATTTGTATTGAATAGGGGAAGGCAGAGAGTTTTTCGTCCGAATCTTTCGCCTTTCCTTAGCTGCCAAGCCCCCTCTTTAAATAGGGGGGGAAGAGTTCTCACCCCACCTGCTCGCCAGCCTCTGAGCCACCACCTCTTTTCCTTTCTTCTCATCGAATGCATCGACTCCTAAGTGAGAGAGGGTAATGTTAGGGAGAGAAGAACTCACAAGTCCACCCGTGATTCCAGAGCGTAATGTCGAGCTGGAGGTTATCCAACGTAGATGAGATGGCATGGTTCACCTATGCTGAGGAGGGGTTGCTGCTGCCGAAGGAGAAAAGGCGCCAAAGGGCGATGAGCGTTGTCGATTTCACCGCCGTTGGTTGCGGCCTTCCTTCAGCGGGAGGTCCTTTCTGCCCCGATGCTGTTATCAGGGTTGCGGCTGATGACAATGGCGTAGTCCTCGGGTGTCCTAGTGGAGGAGCCATTATCGCAGATGATGGCGCTTTCAAAGATTCGACGAAGCGGTGGGACGTCGCCGACAGAGAGCGTGGTGTGGCGACCATAGTAGACGAACTGGTCCATGTACATGCCCGGATGTTGTCGATGGAGAGCTTAGCACGGCGACCGCAGTAGATGAACTGGTCCGTGTACATGCTCGGACGTTGCCGATGGAGAGCTTGGCGCGGCGACCGTAGTAGACGAACTGGTCTGTGTACATGCCTGGACATTGCCAATGGAGAGATTGGCGTGGCGACCGTAGTAGTACTCATAGTAAAGCTAAGCAGAGACTGTAACTAAATAAGTTTGGGGGATCCCCCGAGTGAACAGTCCTTTGAATTTTAGGAGTACATTAGTCCTTTGCGTGATGAAATCATTTTGTAAGTGGTTAATTTGTGCAAAAATGAACAAATTTCCATCTTTTGTTACGGCAAACAACTTTTCAGCTTTCTCTTCTTGTAGAAAAGGTTTCGGTGCCCTCCAACCCTTCCCATGGCCCAAGTTGTAAGAAACTAGGAGTGCAGGTGAATTAATTCTGATCACGCTGGTGAGCAAAGAGGTTGTAGCTGCTAGGGCGTGGGTCTCCCGTAGTCCTACCAGTTGTGACTCAGAATTTGTTCCCAAAATCTTAAGTCCTCAGGACTTGTTTACAAGGAGATTAGAAAACTTAAATAAAGTTTTCAAAGATAATACAGGAAGTGTTTGCAAGATGACCATACTTGTACTTGTATCAGCCCCTGAGTGAGGTCCGGCCCCTCACAATTTGTAGGGGTCGGATGTCACTAAAGATCGGGGTTTTGTAAAGACAAAAACTGATAAGAAGAAACATGCGTTTATTTAAGGGTAAAAACGATGTAGCTGCTCAATGTTCCAGGCGTTGGTGAAGACCTCGCCGTTCATGGTTTTCAACCTGTAAGCGCCTGGGCGAAGTACTTCCACGATGACATACGGCCCCTCCTAGGGCGGGGAGAGCTTGTGGTGGTTCTTGTTGCTCTGCACAAGGCGGAGGACAAGGTCCCCGACGTTGAAGGCTCGGCCCCACACCCATTGGCTATGGTACCATCGCAATGCCTGCTGATACTTAGCTGAACGGAGGAGGGCGATGTCATGGGCTTTATCTAGTTGGTCCATGGCATCTTGGTGGGATGCCTCGACCCCCTATTTGTCGTATGCTCTGATTCTTGGTGCTCCATAGTCAAGGTCCGTTGGGAGAATGGCCTCAGAACTGTAGACCATGAAGAAGGGTGTGTAGCCAGTGGCCTGGCTAGGAGTTGTCCTTAGGCTCCAGAGCATGGCTGGAAGCTCAACAAGCCAGCGTGCGCCAAACTTGTTCAAGCAGTTGAAAATTCTAGGCTTAAGGCCATGCAGGAGCATGCCATTTACGCGCTTGACCTGATCGTTCATCCGGGGGTGCGAGACGACTGCCCAATCGATTCGGATGTGTTGTTCATCGCAGAATCGAATGAATTTCCTACCGGTGAACTATGTGACGTTGTCTGTGATGATGGAGTTCGGTACTCCGAAGCGATGGATGATGTCAAGGAAGAATAGCACAGCTTGCTCGGATTTGATCGTGGAGATCGGTCAAGCTTCGATCCATTCTGTAAACTTGTCTATGGTGACAAGTAGATGGATGAAGCCCCCGGGCGCCTTTTTGAGTGGCCCAACCAGGTCGAGCCCCCAGACCATGAAGGGGCATGTGATGGGGATCATCTAGAGCGCCTGGGATAGGAGGTGAGTCTGCCGAGCGTAGTACTGACACCCTTCGTAGGTGCGTACAATTTGCTCGGCGTCGGCTACTGTGGTGGGCCAGTAGAAGCCATGTCGGAATGCGTTCCCAACCAAGGTCCTTGGCGTGGCATGGTGACCGCGGACCCCACCATGGATATCGCTCAGCAAAAGTTTTCCCTGTTCGCTAGGGATACAGAGCTGTAGGATCCCGGTGTGGCTTTGTTTGTAGAGTTCGCCTTCTACTAGAACGAAGGACTTAGCGCATCGTGTGAGCCGTCGGGCTTTCGTCTTGTCTACCGGTAGTGTGTCGTGGAGGAGGTAGTCGAGGTAAAGCATTCTCTAGTCATCGGGAGGGTCGAACTCTGCTGCTGGGTCCTCTTCAAGCTCCATGACCTCGGGGTTGGGCGGAGCAATTGGCGGATCGGCCCCCGAGGTTGGATTAGATGGGCCATCGTTGGCCTGTTCTGACCCCGCGTAGCGTACCGAAGGTTTATGTTGATCGCTGGCGAAGACACCTACCGGGACTGGCTCTCGGCCAGATGCTGCTTTTGTGAGTGCGTCGGCTGCTTCATTGAGATGCCTTGGGATGTGATTGAGTTCGAGGTTGTCGAATCTGTCCTCCAGCCGTTAGACTTCTTGGCAGTATGCCTCCATCTTGGCGTCATGGCAACTCGACACCTTCATGACCTAGCTGACGACTAGCTGGGAGTCGCCCCTAACATCGAGGCATCGGATGCCTAGCTCAATGGCGATTCGTAGGCCATTGATGAGCGCTTCGTATTCTATGATATTGTTTGATGAGGGGAAATGGAGCTGAACCATGTACCTCATGTGGACCCCAAGGGGTGATACGAAGACTAGTCCTGCGCCGGCGCCCTTTTTCATCAATGATCAATCAAAGTACATTGTCCAATACTCTTGATCGACGACTGCTGGTGGCATCTGGACTTCGGTCCACTCCGCGATGAAGTCAGTCAGCACCTGGGATTTGATCGCTGTCCGGGGGGCATAAGCAATGCCCTGATCCATCAGTTTGAGTGCCCACTTTGCGGTTCTTCCTATAGCATCCTGGCTATGGACGACCTCATCGAGGGGAACGATGTCACGACTATCACAGGGTGTGACTTGAAGTAGTGGCATAGCTTCCTCTTGGTGATGAGGACAGTGTAGAGGAGTTTCTGGATTTGGGAGTAATGGGTTTTGGAGTCGGATAGCATCTCGTTGATGAAATATATAGGACGTTGTACCTTGAAGGCATGCCTCTCTTCCTCCTGCTCTACTACTAAGGCGGCGCTGACCACTTGCGTGGTGGCCGCAATGTACAAGAGGAGGGATTCTCCGTTGCTTGGAGGGACCAAGACTGGGGGTTTAGTTAGAAATTGCTTAACCGTATCAAGCACCTCCTGGGCCTCGGATGTCCACACGAAGTGGTCGGACTTCTTTAGGAGTCAATTAAGGGGGGTCCTCGTTCGCCGAGGCGTGAAATGAATCGGTTGAGGGCGGCAAGGCACCCCGTGATCCATTGAACCCCCTTTATGTTTTG